>NC_047123.1:1759392-1799644 GCF_902500255.1 Thalassophryne amazonica | reverse complement strand
CACGGTGCCTAAAGAGTCCCACCCTACAATCCACACAGTGTCTAAAGAGTTCTACCCCACAGTCCACACGGTGCCTAAAGAGCTCTACCCCACAGTCCACACGGTGCCTAAAGAGTCCCACCCTACAGTCCACACAGTGTCTAAAGAGTTCTACCCCACAGTCCACATGGTGCCTAAAGAGTCCCACCCTACAGTCCACACAGTGTCTAAAGAGTTCTACCCCACTGTCCACACGGTGCCTAAAGAGTCGCACCCTACAGTCCACACAGTGTCTAAAGAGTTCTACCCCACAGTCCACACGGTGCCTAAAGAGTCCCACCCTACAGTCCACACAGTGTCTAAAGAGTTCTACCCCACAGTCCACACGGTGCCTAAAGAGTCCCACCCTACAGTCCACACAGTGTCTAAAGAGTTCTACCCCACAGTCCACACGGTGCCTAAAGAGTTCTACCCCACAGTCCACACGGTGCCTAAAGAGTCCCACCGTAAAGTCCACACAGTGTCTAAAGAGTTCTACCCCACAGTCCACATGGTGCCTAAAGAGTCCCACCCTACAGTCCACACAGTGTCTAAAGAGTTCTACCCCACAGTCCACACGGTGCCTAAAGAGTCCCACCCTACAGTCCACACAGTGTCTAAAGAGTTCTACCCCACAGTCCACACGGTGCCTAAAGAGTTCTACCCCACAGTCCACACGGTGCCTAAAGAGTCCCACCGTAAAGTCCACACAGTGTCTAAAGAGTTCTACCCCACAGTCCACACGGTGCCTAAAGAGTCCCACCCTACAGTCCACACAGTGTCTAAAGAGTTCTACCCCGCAGTCCACACGGTGCCTAAAGAGTCCCACCCTACAGTCTACACAGTGCCTAAAGAGTCCCACACTACAGTCCACACAGTGTCTAAAGAGTTCTACCCCACAGTCCACACGGTGCCTAAAGAGTTCTACCCCACAGTCCACACGGTGCCTAAAGAGTCCCACCCTACAGTCCACACAGTGTCTAAAGAGTTCTACCCCACAGTCCACACGGTGCCTAAAGAGTCCCACCCTACAATCCACACAGTGTCTAAAGAGTTCTACCCCACAGTCCACACGGTGCCTAAAGAGTTCTACCCCACAGTCCACACGGTGCCTAAAGAGTCCCACCCTACAGTCCACACAGTGTCTAAAGAGTTCTACCCCACAGTCCACACGGTGCCTAAAGAGTCCCACCCTACAATCCACACAGTGTCTAAAGAGTTCTACCCCACAGTCCACACGGTGCCTAAAGAGTCCCACCCTACAATCCACACAGTGTCTAAAGAGTTCTACCCCACAGTCCACACGGTGCCTAAAGAGTTCTACCCCACAGTCCACACGGTGCCTAAAGAGTCCCACCCTACAGTCCACACAGTGTCTAAAGAGTTCTACCCCACAGTCCACATGGTGCCTAAAGAGTCCCACCCTACAATCCACACAGTGTCTAAAGAGTTCTACCCCACAGTCCACACGGTGCCTAAAGAGTTCTACCCCACAGTCCACACGGTGCCTAAAGAGTTCTACCCCACAGTCCACACGGTGCCTAAAGAGTCCCACCCTACAGTCCACACAGTGTCTAAAGAGTTCTACCCCACAGTCCACACGGTGCCTAAAGAGTCCCACCCTACAGTCCACACAGTGTCTAAAGAGTCCCACCCCACTGTCCACACGGTGCCTAAAGAGTCGCACCCTACAGTCCACACAGTGTCTAAAGAGTTCCACTCCAAATAAATTAAATCATAAACTATTTATAAACCAGCAAAATCAGTGTTTGCAGCTGTTGTGATCAAATGAAACAAAACACAGTTTTTTATTCAGTTTATTATCTTGAATTATGCACTGATCAATAACATATAATCAGGCTTCATAGAAATGTATTGATAGATATTACCAAACATCGAGTGAGACCAAAGGGTTTTAGTCATGCTAATGCTCCCCAGAACCATTTTATTGAGAAAAATGTCTGAAGGACCTAAATGACATGGTGCGGTGGTGAGGAGCTTCACTTATTAATGTCATGACATAAACATGTTATTTACTGTTGCTGTAAATTACATTGATCATTCAATCAATCTATTGATCTCCAGAAAACAGAAGTTTCTGTTCTTGATATTCTACTGAGCAATGATATTGTCATGAATACCTTTAATAAACCTGATGCAGACGGCGGTATGTAAATGAGGATTCTAATAAAATTACATTTGTTCCACAAATCTGACAGAACCGCCTCCAGTGAGTGCTGCTCGGTCCACATCAGAACCGAGGTCCAGAACCTGCTGCCACACTCAGACTGATCATCAGAACAGAGGTCCAGAACCTGCTGCCACACTCAGACTGATCATCAGAACAGAGGTCCAGAACCTGCTGCCACACTCAGACTGATCATCAGAACAGAGGTCCAGAACCTGCTGCCACACATCAGAACCGACTGATCATCATTCATGTCCATGGTGTGTTCAGGCTTCTGCCAAATAAAACAGCCATTTGAGTGTCACAGGAGCTGCTCGTCTTTTCCTCACTGTCTTCTGTCCAAACCCCACAGTCCACACGGTGTCTAAAGAGTCCCACCCTACAGTCCACACAGTGTCTAAAGAGTCCCACCCTACAGTCCACACGGTGCCTGAAGAGTTCCAACCCACAGTCCACACGGTGCATGAAGAGTTCCACCCCACAGTCCACACGGTGCCTGAAGAGTTCCACCCCACTGTCCACACGGTGCCTAAAGAGTCCCACCCCACAGTCCACAAGGTGTCTGAAGAGTTCCACCCCACAGTCCACACGGTGTGTAAAGAGTTCCACCCCACAGTCCACAAGGTGCCTGAAGAGTCCCACCCGACAGTCCACACGGTGTGTAAAGAGTTCCACCCCACAGTCCACAAGGTGCCTGAAGAGTTCCACCCCACTGTCCACACGGTGCCTAAAGAGTCCCACCCTACAGTCCACACAGTGTCTAAAGAGTCCCACCCTACAGTCCACACAGCGTCTAAAGAGTTCTACCCCGCAGTCCACACGGTGCCTAAAGAGTCCCACCCTACAGTCTACACAGTTCCTAAAGAGTCCCACACTACAGTCCACAAGGTGCCTGAAGAGTTCCACCCCACAATCCACACAGTGTCTAAAGAGTCCCACCCCACAGTCCACACGGTGCCTGAAGAGTTCCACCCCATAGACCATACGGTGCCTGAAGAGTCCCACCCCACAGTCCACACGGTATCTAAAGAGTCCCACCCCACAGTCCACATGGTGTGTAAAGAGTCCCACCCCACAGTCCACACGGTGTGTAAAGAGTCCCACCCCACAGTCCACACGGTGTGTAAAGAGTTCCACCCCACAGTCCACACGGTGTCTAAAGAGTCCCACCCTACAGTCCACACAGTGTCTAAAGAGTCCCACCCTACAGTCCACACGGTGCCTGAAGAGTTCCACCCCACAGTCCACACGGTGCATGAAGAGTTCCACCCCACAGACCATACGGTGCCTGAAGAGTCCCACCCTACAGTCCACACGGTGCCTGAAGAGTTCCACCCCACAGTCCACACGGTGCATGAAGAGTCCCACCCTACAGTCCACACGGTGCCTGAAGAGTTCCACCCCACAGTCCACACGGTGCATGAAGAGTTCCACCCCACAGTCCACACGGTGCCTGAAGAGTTCCACCCCACTGTCCACACGGTGCCTAAAGAGTCCCACCCCACAGTCCACAAGGTGTCTGAAGAGTTCCACCCCACAGTCCACACGGTGTGTAAAGAGTTCCACCCCTCAGTCCACAAGGTGCCTGAAGAGTCCCACCCGACAGTCCACACGGTGTGTAAAGAGTTCCACCCCACAGTCCACAAGGTGCCTGAAGAGTTCCACCCCACTGTCCACACGGTGCCTAAAGAGTCCCACCCTACAGTCCACACAGTGTCTAAAGAGTCCCACCCTACAGTCCACACAGCGTCTAAAGAGTTCTACCCGCAGTCCACACGGTGCCTAAAGAGTCCCACCCTACAGTCTACACAGTTCCTAAAGAGTCCCACACTACAGTCCACAAGGTGCCTGAAGAGTTCCACCCCACAATCCACACAGTGTCTAAAGAGTCCCACCCCACAGTCCACACGGTGCCTGAAGAGTTCCACCCCACAGACCATACGGTGCCTGAAGAGTCCCACCCCACAGTCCACACGGTATCTAAAGAGTCCCACCCCACAGTCCACATGGTGTGTAAAGAGTCCCACCCCACAGTCCACACGGTGTGTAAAGAGTCCCACCCCACAGTCCACACGGTGTCTAAAGAGTCCCACCCTACAGTCCACACAGTGTCTAAAGAGTCCCACCCTACAGTCCACACGGTGCCTGAAGAGTTCCACCCCACAGTCCACACGGTGCATGAAGAGTTCCACCCCACAGTCCACACGGTGCATGAAGAGTTCCACCCCACAGTCCACAAGGTGCCTGAAGAGTTCCACCCCACAGTCCACAAGGTGCCTGAAGAGTTCCACCCCACAATCCACACAGTGTCTAAAGAGTCCCACCCCACAGTCCACACGGTGCCTGAAGAGTTCCACCCCACAGACCATACGGTGCCTGAAGAGTCCCACCCCACAGTCCACACGGTATCTAAAGAGTCCCACCCCACAGTCCACATGGTGTGTAAAGAGTCCCACCCCACAGTCCACACGGTGTGTAAAGAGTCCCACCCCACAGTCCACACGGTGTGTAAAGAGTTCCACCCCACAGTCCACACGGTGTCTAAAGAGTCCCACCCTACAGTCCACACAGTGTCTAAAGAGTTCCACCCCACAGTCCACACGGTGCCTGAAGAGTTCCACCCCACTGTCCACACGGTGCCTAAAGAGTCCCACCCCACAGTCCACAAGGTGTCTGAAGAGTTCCACCCCACAGTCCACACGGTGTGTAAAGAGTTCCACCCCACAGTCCACAAGGTGCCTGAAGAGTCCCACCCTACAGTCCACACGGTGTGTAAAAAGTTCCACCCCACAGTCCACAAGGTGCCTGAACAGTTCCACCCCACAGACCATACGGTGCCTGAAGAGTCCCACCCCACAGTCCACACGGTATCTAAAGAGTCCCACCCCACAGTCCACATGGTGTGTAAAGAGTCCCACCCCACAGTCCACACGGTGTGTAAAGAGTCCCACCCCACAGTCCACACGGTGTGTAAAGAGTTCCACCCCACAGTCCACACGGTGTCTAAAGAGTCCCACCCTACAGTCCACACAGTGTCTAAAGAGTCCCACCCTACAGTCCACACGGTGCCTGAAGAGTTCCACCCCACAGTCCACACGGTGCATGAAGAGTTCCACCCCACAGTCCACACGGTGCATGAAGAGTTCCACCCCACAGTCCACAAGGTGCCTGAAGAGTTCCACCCCACAGTCCACAAGGTGCCTGAAGAGTTCCACCCCACAATCCACACAGTGTCTAAAGAGTCCCACCCCACAGTCCACACGGTGCCTGAAGAGTTCCACCCCACAGACCATACGGTGCCTGAAGAGTCCCACCCCACAGTCCACACGGTATCTAAAGAGTCCCACCCCACAGTCCACATGGTGTGTAAAGAGTCCCACCCCATAGTCCACACGGTGTGTAAAGAGTCCCACCCCACAGTCCACACGGTGTGTAAAGAGTTCCACCCCACAGTCCACACGGTGTCTAAAGAGTCTCACCCTACAGTCCACACAGTGTCTAAAGAGTCCCACCCTACAGTCCACACGGTGCCTGAAGAGTTCCACCCCACAGTCCACACGGTGCCTGAAGAGTTCCACCCCACTGTCCACACGGTGCCTAAAGAGTCCCACCCCACAGTCCACAAGGTGTCTGAAGAGTTCCACCCCACAGTCCACACGGTGTGTAAAGAGTTCCACCCCACAGTCCACAAGGTGCCTGAAGAGTCCCACCCTACAGTCCACACGGTGTGTAAAGAGTTCCACCCCACAGTCCACAAGGTGCCTGAAGAGTTCCACCCCACAGTCCACACGGTGCCTAAAGAGTCCCACCCTACAGTCCACACAGTGTCTAAAGAGTCCCACCCTACAGTCCACACAGCGTCTAAAGAGTTCTACCCCGCAGTCCACACGGTGCCTAAAGAGTCCCACCCTACAGTCTACACAGTTCCTAAAGAGTCCCACTCTACAGTCCACACAGTGTCTAAAGAGTCCCACCCTACAGTCCACACAGCGTCTAAAGAGTTCTACCCCGCAGTCCACACGGTGCCTAAAGAGTCCCACCCTACAGTCCACACAGTGTCTAAAGAGTCCCACACTACAGTCCACACAGTGTCTAAAGAGTTCTACCCCACAGTCCACACGGTGCCTAAAGAGTTCTACCCCACAGTCCACACGGTGCCTAAAGAGTCCCACTCTACAGTCCACACAGTGTCTAAAGAGTTCTACCCCACAGTCCACACGGTGCCTAAAGAGTTCTACCCCACAGTCCACACGGTGCCTGAAGAGTCCCACCCTACAGTCCACACGGTGCCTGAAGAGTTCCACCCCACAGTCCACACGGTGCCTGAAGAGTTCCACCCCACAGTCCACACGGTGCCTGAAGAGTCCCACCCTACAGTCCACACGGTGCCTGAAGAGTCCCACCCCACAGTCCACACGGTGTCTAAAGAGTCCCACCCCACAGTCCACAAGGTGCCTGAAGAGTTCCACCCCACAATCCACACAGTGTCTAAAGAGTCCCACCCCACAGTCCACACGGTGCCTGAAGAGTTCCACCCCACAGACCATACGGTGCCTGAAGAGTCCCACCCCACAGTCCACACGGTATCTAAAGAGTCCCACCCCACAGTCCACATGGTGTGTAAAGAGTCCCACCCCACAGTCCACACGGTGTGTAAAGAGTCCCACCCCACAGTCCACACGGTGTGTAAAGAGTTCCACCCCACAGTCCACACGGTGTCTAAAGAGTCCCACCCTACAGTCCACACAGTGTCTAAAGAGTCCCACCCTACAGTCCACACGGTGCCTGAAGAGTTCCACCCCACAGTCCACACGGTGCCTGAAGAGTTCCACCCCACAATCCACACAGTGTCTAAAGAGTCCCACCCCACAGTCCACAAGGTGTCTGAAGAGTTCCACCCCACAGTCCACACGGTGTGTAAAGAGTTCCACCCCACAGTCCACAAGGTGCCTGAAGAGTCCCACCCTACAGTCCAAACGGTGTGTAAAGAGTTCCACCCCACAGTCCACAAGGTGCCTGAAGAGTTCCACCCCACAGACCATACGGTGCCTGAAGAGTCCCACCCCACAGTCCACACGGTATCTAAAGAGTCCCACCCCACAGTCCACATGGTGTGTAAAGAGTCCCACCCCACAGTCCACACGGTGTCTAAAGAGTCCCACCCTACAGTCCACACAGTGTCTAAAGAGTCCCACCCTACAGTCCACACGGTGCCTGAAGAGTTCCACCCCACAGTCCACACGGTGCATGAAGAGTTCCACCCCACAGTCCACAAGGTGCCTGAAGAGTTCCACCCCACAGTCCACAAGGTGCCTGAAGAGTTCCACCCCACAGTCCACAAGGTGCCTGAAGAGTTCCACCCCACAATCCACACAGTGTCTAAAGAGTCCCACCCCACAGTCCACACGGTGCCTGAAGAGTTCCACCCCACAGACCATACGGTGCCTGAAGAGTCCCACCCCACAGTCCACACGGTATCTAAAGAGTCCCACCCCACAGTCCACATGGTGTGTAAAGAGTCCCACCCCACAGTCCACACGGTGTGTAAAGAGTCCCACCCCACAGTCCACACGGTGTGTAAAGAGTTCCACCCCACAGTCCACACGGTGTCTAAAGAGTCTCACCCTACAGTCCACACAGTGTCTAAAGAGTCCCACCCTACAGTCCACACGGTGCCTGAAGAGTTCCACCCCACAGTCCACACGGTGCCTGAAGAGTTCCACCCCACTGTCCACACGGTGCCTAAAGAGTCCCACCCCACAGTCCACAAGGTGTCTGAAGAGTTCCACCCCACAGTCCACACGGTGTGTAAAGAGTTCCACCCCACAGTCCACAAGGTGCCTGAAGAGTCCCACCCTACAGTCCACACGGTGTGTAAAGAGTTCCACCCCACAGTCCACAAGGTGCCTGAAGAGTTCCACCCCACTGTCCACACGGTGCCTAAAGAGTCCCACCCTACAGTCCACACAGTGTCTAAAGAGTCCCACCCTACAGTCCACACAGCGTCTAAAGAGTTCTACCCCGTAGTCCACACGGTGCCTAAAGAGTCCCACCCTACAGTCTACACAGTTCCTAAAGAGTCCCACACTACAGTCCACACAGTGTCTAAAGAGTCCCACACTACAGTCCACACAGTGTCTAAAGAGTTCTACCCCACAGTCCACACGGTGCCTAAAGAGTTCTACCCCACAGTCCACACGGTGCCTAAAGAGTCCCACTCTACAGTCCACACAGTGTCTAAAGAGTTCTACCCCACAGTCCACACGGTGCCTGAAGAGTCCCACCCTACAGTCCACACGGTGCCTGAAGAGTTCCACCCCACAGTCCACACGGTGCCTGAAGAGTTCCACCCCACAGTCCACACGGTGCCTGAAGAGTCCCACCCTACAGTCCACACGGTGCCTGAAGAGTCCCACCCCACAGTCCACACGGTGTCTAAAGAGTCCCACCCCACAGTCCACAAGGTGCCTGAAGAGTTCCACCCCACAATCCACACAGTGTCTAAAGAGTCCCACCCCACAGTCCACACGGTGCCTGAAGAGTTCCACCCCACAGACCATACGGTGCCTGAAGAGTCCCACCCCACAGTCCACACGGTATCTAAAGAGTCCCACCCCACAGTCCACATGGTGTGTAAAGAGTCCCACCCCACAGTCCACACGGTGTGTAAAGAGTCCCACCCCACAGTCCACACGGTGTGTAAAGAGTTCCACCCCACAGTCCACACGGTGTCTAAAGAGTCCCACCCTACAGTCCACACAGTGTCTAAAGAGTCCCACCCTACAGTCCACACGGTGCCTGAAGAGTTCCACCCCACAGTCCACACGGTGCATGAAGAGTTCCACCCCACAGTCCACAAGGTGCCTGAAGAGTTCCACCCCACAGTCCACAAGGTGCCTGAAGAGTTCCACCCCACAATCCACACAGTGTCTAAAGAGTCCCACCCCACAGTCCACACGGTGCCTGAAGAGTTCCACCCCACAGACCATACGGTGCCTGAAGAGTCCCACCCCACAGTCCACACGGTATCTAAAGAGTCCCACCCCACAGTCCACATGGTGTGTAAAGAGTCCCACCCCACAGTCCACACGGTGTGTAAAGAGTCCCACCCCACAGTCCACACGGTGTGTAAAGAGTTCCACCCCACAGTCCACAAGGTGTCTAAAGAGTCCCACCCTACAGTCCACACAGTGTCTAAAGAGTCCCACCCTACAGTCCACACGGTGCCTGAAGAGTTCCACCCCACAGTCCACACGGTGCATGAAGAGTTCCACCCCACAGTCCACACGGTGCCTGAAGAGTTCCACCCCACTGTCCACGCGGTGCCTAAAGAGTCCCACCCCACAGTCCACAAGGTGTCTGAAGAGTTCCACCCCACAGTCCACACGGTGTGTAAAGAGTTCCACCCCACAGTCCACAAGGTGCCTGAAGAGTTCCACCCTACAGTCCACACAGTGTCTAAAGAGTCCCACCCTACAGTCCACACAGCGTCTAAAGAGTTCTACCCCGCAGTCCACACGGTGCCTAAAGAGTCCCACCCTACAGTCTACACAGTTCCTAAAGAGTCCCACACTACAGTCCACAAGGTGCCTGAAGAGGTCCACCCCACAATCCACACAGTGTCTAAAGAGTCCCACCCCACAGTCCACACGGTGCCTGAAGAGTTCCACCCCACAGACCATACGGTGCCTGAAGAGTCCCACCCCACAGTCCACACGGTATCTAAAGAGTCCCACCCCACAGTCCACACGGTGTGTAAAGAGTTCCACCCCACAGTCCACACGGTGTCTAAAGAGTCCCACCCTACAGTCTACACAGTGTCTAAAGAGTCCCACCCTACAGTCCACACGGTGCCTGAAGAGTTCCACCCCACAGTCCACACGGTGCCTGAAGAGTTCCACCCCACAGTCCACACGGTGCATGAAGAGTTCCACCCCACAGTCCACAAGGTGCCTGAAGAGTTCCACCCCACAGTCCACAAGGTGCCTGAAGAGTTCCACCCCACAATCCACACAGTGTCTAAAGAGTCCCACCCCACAGTCCACACGGTGCCTGAAGAGTTCCACCCCACAGACCATACGGTGCCTGAAGAGTCCCACCCCACAGTCCACACGGTGTCTAAAGAGTCCCACCCCACAGTCCACATGGTGTGTAAAGAGTCCCACCCCACAGTCCACACGGTGTGTAAAGAGTCCCACCCCACAGTCCACATGGTGTGTAAAGAGTTCCACCCCACAGTCCACACGGTGTCTAAAGAGTCCCACCCTACAGTCCACACAGTGTCTAAAGAGTCCCACCCTACAGTCCACACGGTGCCTGAAGAGTTCCACCCCACAGTCCACACGGTGCCTGAAGAGTTCCACCCCACTGTCCACACAGTGCCTAAAGAGTCCCACCCCACAGTCCACAAGGTGTCTGAAGAGTTCCACCCCACAGTCCACACGGTGTGTAAAGAGTTCCACCCCACAGTCCACAAGGTGCCTGAAGAGTCCCACCCTACAGTCCACACGGTGTGTAAAGAGTTCCACCCCACAGTCCACAAGGTGCCTGAAGAGTTCCACCCCACTGTCCACACGGTGCCTAAAGAGTCCCACCCTACAGTCCACACAGTGTCTAAAGAGTCCCACCCCACAGTCCACACAGCGTCTAAAGAGTTCTACCCCGCAGTCCACACGGTGCCTAAAGAGTCCCACCCTACAGTCTACACAGTTCCTAAAGAGTTCCACCCCACAGTCCACAAGGTGCCTGAAGAGTCCCACCCTACAGTCCACACAGTGTCTAAAGAGTTCCACCCCACAGTCCACAAGGTGCCTGAAGAGTTCCACCCCACAGTCCACACGGTGCCTAAAGAGTCCCACTCTACAGTCCACACAGTGTCTAAAGAGTTCTACCCCACAGTCCACACGGTGCCTAAAGAGTTCTACCCCACAGTCCACACGGTGCCTAAAGAGTCCCACCCTACAGTCCACACAGTGTCTAAAGAGTTCTACCCCACAGTCCACACGGTGCCTAAAGAGTTCCACCCTACAGTCCACACAGTGTCTAAAGAGTTCTACCCCACAGTCCACACGGTGCCTAAAGAGTTCTACCCCACAGTCCACACGGTGCCTAAAGAGTCCCACCCTACAGTCCACACAGTGTCTAAAGAGTTCTACCCCACAGTCCACACGGTGCCTAAAGAGTCCCACCCTACAGTCCACACAGTGTCTAAAGAGTTCTACCCCGCAGTCCACACGGTCCCTAAAGAGTCCCACCCTACAGTCTACACAGTGCCTAAAGAGTTCTACCCCACAGTCCACACGGTGCCTAAAGAGTCCCACACTACAGTCCACACAGTGTCTAAAGAGTTCTACCCCACAGTCCACACGGTGCCTAAAGAGTTCTACCCCACAGTCCACACAGTGACTAAAGAGTTCTACCCCGCAGTCCACACGGTCCCTAAAGAGTCCCACCCTACAGTCCACACAGTGTCTAAAGAGTTCTACCCCACAGTCCACACGGTGCCTAAAGAGTCCCACACTACAGTCCACACAGTGTCTAAAGAGTTCTACCCCACAGTCCACACGGTGCCTAAAGAGTTCTACCCCACAGTCCACACGGTGCCTAAAGAGTCCCACCCTACAGTCCACACAGTGTCTAAAGAGTTCTACCCCACAGTCCACACGGTGCCTAAAGAGTCCCACCCTACAGTCTACACAGTGCCTAAAGAGTCCCACACTACAGTCCACACAGTGTCTAAAGAGTTCTACCCCACAGTCCACACGGTGCCTAAAGAGTTCTACCCCACAGTCCACATGGTGCCTAAAGAGTCCCACCCTACAGTCCACACAGTGTCTAAAGAGTTCTACCCCACAGTCCACATGGTGCCTAAAGAGTCCCACCCTACAGTCCACACAGTGTCTAAAGAGTTCTACCCCACAGTCCACACGGTGCCTAAAGAGTCCCACCCTACAGTCCACACAGTGTCTAAAGAGTCCCACCCCACTGTCCACACGGTGCCTAACGAGTCCCACCCTACAGTCCACACGGTGTCTAAAGAGTTCCACTCCAAATAAATTAAATCATAAACTATTTATAAACCAGCAAAATCAGTGTTTGCAGCTGTTGTGATCAAATGAAACAAAACACAGTTTTTCATTCAGTTTATTATCTTGAATTATGCACTGATCAATAACATATAATCAGGCTTCATAGAAATGTATTGATAGATATTACCAAACATCGAGTGAGACCAAAGGGTTTTAGTCATGCTAATGCTCCCCAGAACCATTTTATTGAGAAAAATGTCTGAAGGACCTAAATGACATGGTGCGGTGGTGAGGAGCTTCACTTATTAATGTCATGACATAAACATGTTATTTACTGTTGCTGTAAATTACATTGATCATTCAATCAATCTATTGATCTCCAGAAAACAGAAGTTTCTGTTCTTGATATTCTACTGAGCAATGATATTGTCATGAATACCTTTAATAAACCTGATGCAGACGGCGGTATGTAAATGAGGATTCTAATAAAATTACATTTGTTCCACAAATCTGATTGGTTAATCATGTGAGATTTCAGACCATAAAATATCAAATTGATGGTTGAAAAATACTTGACCGTTTCACATTTGATGTATTACTTCGCGCCCTGACCGCATTGCTACACAGATGTCAATAATGGAGCCGTCAGCTGAGAGCGAGAGAAACTGGTGGAGCGACGATTCCGAAATGCGCAGATTTAATCCATCATACGAAAGTATTGATGTGGATTCTGATACAGAATGACTCAATGCAGCTGATCAGATGGAGAAATCTGTGGCTCAGCTCACAGAATTTACAGTTTGGCATGAAGACGCTGTTGCTACGGTAAGCTTCGCCGATCAATGTAAATATTGTAATTACTGCTGTTGTTATATGGCTGGGGGGGCCTGGCTGCCGGTTTGTTTGTCTTTTTGTTTTCCTCCCAGGTGGCGTGCATTTGGGACTGAGTGGCTGTGTTGCTGAGGCTGTTAGGACTTCACCCTGATCACCTGCGACTCGTCAGGACTCACAGCTGAGGTGCATCTGGAGGGATTGGAGTATGTTGGCATTTAAGACTGAAGTGCACAGTGTGCATTTGCCAGAGACTCGACCTTGTGACCAGACGGGTGAGATCGTCGTCTTGGGAGCCATCTCATCAGCAGCGGACGCTGAGAATGTCCAGGTTTGATGCACGGTCTGTGAAAGAGGAGAGGGTGAGGTCTCACGCTCGTCAGCACACTTCCTGAGGTACGTTGGATTTTGCGACTAACAGTTATACAGTCAGTAAATGTGGTGTCCCTCACACCTTATTGTATTGAGCTGTATGTTAGTCATGTATCAGCTTCCCCTGCGGTGGTGATTTGGGAACGAGATGTTCCATGCCTGCAGGTTGGAAGCTGATCAGTAATCAAGCCAGGAAGTGTTTGCTGTTTGTACACCTTTAAGTGTTCTGTGTGTAGAGTGTGGACTCACATAATGGTTCCTTCTTTCACAGACTCGGTTGTTGCGGCCACCTGGGGGGTGTCGGCGGGGTCCTTGGGTCCGAAACAGCTTCTGGCTCCGGACCATTAGCGCTGCTGGGAGCGCACCACGCCAGACCGCACCTTTTATTATTATTATGATCACTGTTATGTATTAAATTCAGTTATCCTTTGTACCGTGCTCTGCTTATTTCATACTGGGTCCTTCAAACGCTGGTCGGTTCTCCGAGCTGCGTCCGACACATAACAGCTGTGAAAACCGATAACTCCAATACTAACGCTGATTATTTGACGACTCAGGACCAGGAATCGATCAACATTTCCCTAAAACTACAGTCTGCGTAGCAGTTTTATCAAACTATATTATTATGTGGGTTTAGATGTAGCCTTCAGTGGTGAAACGGTCTTGCACTGAAAACAAGGATCCAGGTCGAATTACTTATAGAAAAATAAACCGTGCAAATGATGGAACTCGTATTTCACTAATTTAGCATTTGAATGATTATGATGTGTTTTGATTAGATAGAACTTTACTGATCCCTTGGGAAGACTCCCTCAGGGAAATTGAGGTTCCAGCAGCATTGTGTAGCAGCACACAGGGTAAGAAGCACACAGAGTATCAAAAGTAGAAGTAAAAGAAGAAAAACAGTTTGCAAATATAAATTAAATACCAGGCAGCCTGATCAATACTGGTTTACTGGTTACTACTGTTCCTCTCCTTCCCGTCCTCTGTCTTCCTGTTACTCCTCCTCCCCCTGAGTGAGGAGCTGTACAGTCTGGTGGCCTGAGGGACAAAGGAGTTTCTCAGTCTGTTGGTCCTGCACTTGGGAAGGAGTAGGCTGTGGCTGAAGACTTTGGAGAGTGTACTGGTGTTGGTGCATGTTTTACACATGCAAACCGTCAAATCAGGGTCATACTAGTGTCCACTCGACCTGTTTGACCTCATCAGTTGGATAAATCTAGAGTTCCCAGAATGCCACTGGACAACACTTTGGTGGATTGTCTTTGTGGAAACATGATGAATATTGAGGGTTAGTTTAAGGAGCCTGCAGGGTTAGTGGATGCATGAAGATGAAGCAGGAGGTCCATGGACGTCCTGCAGCAGCACACAGGTGCAGCCTGTCAGATTAGTTTGAACTCTGGTTCAGAATAAGTCTGGTTTGACAAATCTCTCAGCAGCCTGCAGGGTTAGTCTGACAAAGCAGCGAAAAAAGTTTCTGTTGCCAAAATGTAATCAGTTTGGAATTTATTTAATCCCCGATTCACAGGGTGAATAGTAATACGTCTTTTCCTTAATCATTGTGTCTCCTGCAGAGTTCAATAGCGTGCTACATTCCTCCTGCGACGTCTCGCTCCGTGTGCACAGAAAAGCCTTTCATTCCCCGTCACGTCACCGTGACAACGACGCGGAGGCAGAGCCCGGCAGTCCTGCTCCGTGTTGGTTCAGCCCCAACAATAATCCACCTCAGATCCTCCTAATTCTACTAAAACAACAGATCAAGGCGGCCACGTCTGACGGCGAGATCTCTGCAGCTTATCTGCCACCTTTCCGCTGATGGAGCCGCGGTAATGATTTCTATTTTTGTTTGAAAGCTGAATCAGGTTCAAAGGTTTGTCAGAATGATGCTCTCTGATGTGGCTTTTAATTCAATCAATCAATCAATCAATTTTTTTATATAGCACCAAATCACAACAAACAGTTGCCCCAAGGCGCTTTATATTGTAAGGCAAGGCCATACAATAATTATGTAAAACCCCAACGGTCAAAACGACCCCCTGTGAGCAAGCACTTGGCTACAGTGGGAAGGAAAAACTCCCTTTTAACAGGAAGAAACCTCCAGCAGAACCAGGCTCAGGGAGGGGCAGTCTTCTGCTGGGACTGGTTGGGGCTGAGGGAGAGAACCAGGAAAAAGACATGCTGTGGAGGGGAGCAGAGATCGATCACTAATGATTAAATGCAGAGTGGTGCATACAGAGCAAAAAGAGAAAGAAACACTCAGTGCATCATGGGAACCCCCCAGCAGTCTACGTCTATAGCAGCATAACTAAGGGATGGTTCAGGGTCACCTGATCCAGCCCTAACTATAAGCTTTAGCAAAAAGGAAAGTTTTAAGCCTAATCTTAAAAGTAGAGAGGGTGTCTGTCTCCCTGATCTGAATTGGGAGCTGGTTCCACAGGAGAGGAGCCTGAAAGCTGAAGGCTCTGCCTCCCATTCTACTCTTACAAACCCTAGGAACTACAAGTAAGCCTGCAGTCTGAGAGCGAAGCGCTCTATTGGGGTGATATGGTACTACGAGGTCCCTAAGATAAGATGGGACCTGATTATTCAAAACCTTATAAGTAAGAAGAAGAATTTTAAATTCTATTCTAGAATTAACAGGAAGCCAATGAAGAGAGGCCAATATGGGTGAAATATGCTCTCTCCTTCTAGTCCCCGTCAGTACTCTAGCTGCAGCATTTTGAATTAACTGAAGGCTTTTCAGGGAACTTTTAGGACAACCTGATAATAATGAATTACAATAGTCCAGCCTAGAGGAAATAAATGCATGAATTAGTTTTTCAGCATCACTCTGAGACAAGACCTTTCTGATTTTAGAGATATTGCGTAAATGCAAAAAAGCAGTCCTACATATTTGTTTAATATGCGCTTTGAATGACATATCCTGATCAAAATGACTCCAAGATTTCTCACAGTATTACTAGAGGTCAGGGTAATGCCATCCAGAGTAAGGATCTGGTTAGACACCATGTTTCTAAGATTTGTGGGGCCAAGTACAATAACTTCAGTTTTATCTGAGTTTAAAAGCAGGAAATTAGAGGTCATCCATGTCTTTATGTCTGTAAGACAATCCTGCAGTTTAGCTAATTGGTTGTGTGTCCTCTGGCTTCATGGATAGATAAAGCTGGGTATCATCTGCGTAACAATGAAAATTTAAGCAATACGTCTAATAATACTGCCTAAGGGAAGCATGTATAAAGTGAATAAATTGGTCCTAGCACAGAACCTTGTGGAACTCCATAATTAACTTTAGTCTGTGAAGAAGATTCCCCATTTACATGAACAAATTGTAATCTATTAGACAAATATGATTCAAACCACCGCAGCGCAGTGCCTTTAATACCTATGGCATGCTCTAATCTCTGTAATAAAATTTTATGGTCAACAGTATCAAAAGCAGCACTGAGGTCTAACAGAACAAGCACAGAGATGAGTCCACTGTCCGAGGCCATAAGAAGATCATTTGTAACCTTCACTAATGCTGTTTCTGTACTATGATGAATTATAAACCTGACTGAAACTCTTCAAATAGACCATTCCTCTGCAGATGATCAGTTAGCTGTTTTACAACTACCCTTTCAAGAATTTTTGAGAGAAAAGGAAGGTTGGAGATTGGCCTATAATTAGCTAAGATAGCTGGGTCAAGTGATGGCTTTTTAAGTAATGGTTTAATTACTGCCACCTTAAAAGCCTGTGGTACATAGCCAACTAACAAAGATAGATTGATCATATTTAAGATCGAAGCATTAAATAATGGTAGGGCTTCCTTGAGCAGCCTGGTAGGAATGGGGTCTAATAAACATGTTGATGGTTTGGATGAAGTAACTAATGAAAATAACTCAGACAGAACAATCGGAGAGAAAGAGTCTAACCAAATACCGGCATCACTGAAAGCAGCCAAAGATAACGATACGTCTTTGGGATGGTTATGAGTAATTTTTTCTCTAATAGTTAAAATTTTGTTAGCAAAGAAAGTCATGAAGTCATACTAGTTAAAGTTAATGGAATACTCAGCTCAATAGAGCTCTGACTCTTTGTCAGCCTGGCTACAGTGCTGAAAAGAAACCTGGGGTTGTTCTTATTTTCTTCAATTAGTGATGAGTAGAAAGATGTCCTAGCTTTACGGAGGGCTTCTTTATAGAGCAACAGACTCTTTTTCCAGGCTAAGTGAAGATCTTCTAAATTAGTGAGATGCCATTTCCTCTCCAACTTACGGGTTATCTGCTTTAAGCTACGAGTTTGTGAGTTATACCACGGAGTCTGACACTTCTGATTTAAAGCTCTCTTTTTCAGAGGAGCTACAGCATCCAAAGTTGTCTTCAATGAGGATGTAAAACTATTGACGAGATACTCTATCTCCCTTACAGAGTTTAGGTAGCTACTCTGCACTGTGTTGGTATATGGCATTAGAGAACATAAAGAAGGAATCATATCCTTAAACCTAGTTACAGCGCTTTCTGAAAGACTTCTAGTGTAATGAAACTTATTCCCCACTGCTGGGTAGTCCATCAGAGTAAATGTAAATGTTATTAAGAAATGATCAGACAGAAGGGAGTTTTCCGGGAATACTGTTAAGTCTTCTATTTCCATACCATAAGTCAGAACAAGATCTAAGATATGATTCAAGTGGTGGGTGGACTCATTTACTTTTTGAGCAAAGCCAATAGGGTCTAATAATAGATTAAATGCAGTGTTGAGGCTGTCATTCTCAGCATCTGTGTGGATGTTAAAATGTTAATTAATTTGATCGTCTGTACTTCAACGCTAAACGAACAAGACTCAGGAGCGTCACGCGGCGCATTTCTGTTTCCCTCCAAACTGCACAATCTGAAGTAACAAAGTGAAAATACACTCAATGGGAAAAACTCAAATATTACAAAAAAGTTTACGTTCAATTATCGGAATGACATCACTAGAGGACAAACCCTCTGAGTCGCGTCTGTTACTCAGTGGAGACGCCGTCGTTCCGCTGTCGTGTTTTCTGAAGATATCACTCATGTTTTGCACAAATCTGTACCAGAAACCAGCTGCAGTTTTCTTTTTCCCACTGTGACGTCTCAAAAACTGAAAGTTATTAAAACAAATTGAAGCTTGAGTCTATGCTCCAAAAATAAATGTGTGACCTTTTGACCTTCTGCACAGGTCAGACCATGGACTGAAGGCGTGTTGTTGTTGTTGTCTCGTGGTCTGTTTTTACCAACATGTTTCTTCATCATATATTCATCATATATAAAAGTTTATCAGTGATCAGGATTCGCTTGGAAAATGTATCTGTTTGTAAAAAAAAGTCTGTTTTGAAAATTTGTTTAGGATGTATTTAAAGAGCATCACATGCGCTCAAGACAACAACGACAAAAATGTCAGCAAACAAACATGTCAGTGATACAGTGAATAAATCCAACCAATCTTTCCTCTCATTAATCTGATATTGACCCTGCATTAGATTTCATGTATTGATTTTATATTGGAACCCCCCCCCCACACACACACACACACACACACGCCTGTGAACTCATCGTTCCTCTTGGCTCCGGCTCCGTGCCTCCTGTACCTGTTTAGCACCCTGTTAGACCAGATGTTGCCAAGCAAGTCGGTCTTGGGCCTGATGTTCCCAGTCTGCTTGGATGCCCGCTGCACTAGTGGCTTGTTTCACCATGTCTTTGTAGCAGACCAGGGGACGTCCACGGGGACGCTTTCCTACAGACAACTCATCGTATAGAATGGCCTTCGGGATGCGTTCCTCCGGCATGCATAGAGTCCAGTCCAGTCCAGTCTTCCAGTCCAACACAGCTGCATCCGGACCAGGATGCATTCAATGGAAGGCATGTTGGCAGGCTTTAGAACTTTCAACATTAGTGACTTATCCCTCCAGGAATTACCCAGGATTGTCTGGTGGTGTCTTCTGTAAAGTGTGTAAGTTTCTGCCGAGTAGAGCAGAGCGCTCAATACCACAGTCCTGTACACTTTACACTTTGTGCTCAGTCGAATGCCGCGCTGACTCCAAAGCCGATCCTTTAGTCGAGAGAATGAGGGAGCAGCAGCTTTTACCCTGTCATCAAGCTCAGCATCCAGACTGTTTCCCACTGCTAAGGAGGAGCCAATATACTTGAATGTTTGGACCACATTGAGTGGGCTCCCATCCATCAGACTGTCAGGCTTAATGGCACTTAATAGGCTGGTAGAGTATCTCTGTCTTCTCGATGTTGATTGACAGCCCAAAGGGACTCGCTGATTGTGCAAAGCATTTCACAATTTCTTGAATGTCAGGCAATGAGTGAGCTGCCAGTGCAGTGTCATCGGCATACAGGAAATCACATACACATCTCTTCAGAACCGGATGGTGAGAAAGCAGCTGTGACAGATTGAACAGGCCACTGTCCAACTTGGTGCAGATGTCCACGACACTGATGAGGTCAGTTGACATGTCCTAAATCACTGCTGTAAGTTAGAGAGCAAAAAGAGTAGGTGTGTTAGAGTAGGCACTCAGATCTAGCCCCAGCCACTGAGACACTTGTCTTCATGTCAATGTGAAAAGCCTTAATGAGGGAGGTCAGCTTTGAGGGGTAACTAAACTTCTCTAAGATGTGCCAGAGTGTGTCTCTCAACACAGTGGCGAAGGCTTTCATAAAATTCACAAAGACAGCATGGCAAAAACCATATCCACATTGTTCTGATTGATGTGAAAACAGCATGGACTTTCTTGGAGCACCTCTTCAGACAAGAGCTGCAGACACAATAGCTAGATTTTAGGTAGGATTTTGCCAGCATCGGAGAAAAGCGAGGACCCCCCCCCCCCCCCCAGTGGTTGCCACAGATCCATCGGCCACCTTTACATTTGTAAATGTTGATAATCGTAGCGTCCTTGAAGTCCTAGGGTAGCTCACCCTTTTCCCAGCAGGCAGTATAGAGATCAAGCGCTGGTTCACCCTTCTTGAAGATCTCAGCTGGGAGCCATGCATGCCAGAAACTTTTCCAGAGCTGGTGTTCTTCATTGTCCTGACAAACTCCTCCATGGACAGTGGGTGGTCTAGCTCTCTGTGCATAGGGTAAGTTTTTATTCGGTTAGTCGCTGCATCGTCAGCACAGGATGGCTGGTTAAGGAGAGTTTGAAAATGTTCTTTCCACCGCTGTGTGACGTGTACAGCTTTACACCGTCCACACTCCGTAGTTCTGCTCTGCATCAGGCCATAGATCGCCTTAAGACGGTCTTAGAAGGCCTTAGTGTTGTTAGCAGCCACAAAGCTTTGCAGCTCTTCGGCCTTTCTCAGCCACCCGTTGTTTTTCTTTTCTTGAGTTGTTGCTTTTACTTTTGCCTTGGCTGCATGCAGTTTGGTGGTGATGCTATGTGGAGCTCTGCTGGCCAGTATTTCTTAATGCCATGTCCAAACTGCAGCGAGCAGAGGGCTGATTGTGGTATCATTTTATCAAACCAATCCTCATGCTTGTGCTTGCGATAACCTTGCACTTCTTTGGCCACGTCACAGACTTTTGAGCTCAGTTCTGATACAAAAGTCAGTCTGTTTAAAAACACCTCACCAGGATTTGAGCTGGAATCTGAGTGTTGGTTTGAGGAGGATTCACGGTCTTGTAGCTGCGGTTTGTTTTCTTCTTCTGTAAACATGATTTTGTTTTTTGTGTTTTGAGTTTAGTCTCACAGGTTGTTTTCTGTGACCTTACAGAACCACTGGACGGCTCCGGACCCGCAGCTTTTGCATGTTTCCGACTGGAAGCTTTTTGAGTTCTCTGGATTCATTGATCATGCTCATGGGTCCTGGACGGTGTCCACGCTGTTCCCATCACGCCACTGGACATGGGGTCAGACAGAAGATCCAGCGCTATGCGCAACCTTCTCCTTTGTGGGATTATGTCTCCTCAGGGGCCATTAAGTCTCTAAACCCCAATTACTGAGCTGCTGTTTGATTTATGGGTTTATTTTTAATGACATTAAAATGCAATTAGCATCTGTATCGAGAACAAACTGTGTGCATCCAGTGAAAGGCTTTGAGGGAAAAATGACACAGGTTCCCTCACCACATCTCCTGGAGACGCGCTGGTGCGCTGTTTCATCACGACTTTGATGTGCATCTAATAAAGACACGTGCACTGACTTGTTTGTGCTCAGACCCGGACCTGCAGACCAGTTCTGTCCTGTCTTTGAGTGTTTTCGCTAAGTAAAGCAGAACACTAAGACCGGAACACACCCACACACAGAGTAGGCGAGGCCTGGTCGTGTTGCAGGTTTCGTGTCCGGACAAGTCTCAGATTCCTTTCTGTGTACTGAGAGTCGAGCCGACGTGGATCCTGACCTGAGGACCTGTCAGGGGGTTTAATTTGGCTGAAAACACAGCGAGTGGATGCTGCTGCAGCAGCTGCTGACCTCCACAGCGCAGCAGCAGATAGTGCATCTTTACAAATCAGCTTACAGCAAAAGGCACAAATGGCTGAGAGAGGAGCTGCTGCGCTGAATGCTGATGGAGCTCCAGTGTCGCACGCTCATAAAAATGGATCCTCTTGACACGGGCCAGCAGACAGAGAATCTCTGATAATCAGCTCCTCTCTGGGTCAGCAGCATTTTTATGGCCTGTCCAGTCGCTCTTATTATAAAATTAAACAACATATTAACTACCTGACATCATCTTTGTTCCACCACCAAGTCTCCTTGTCTTCCTTCCACTGTCCAGATGTCTCAGCTGGCACCTTCCTCACTGTCTCCCTCACCACATCTGCAGTACCTTTGCAGATGTTCAACATATCCAGTGCCTCTCTCACCTCTGCTCTGAATTTCACATATTTCCACCATCTGATCCTTTGAGCTCTCACTCTCTTCCTTCTTCTTCATCTTGAAGTCATCCTACAAACCATCATCTGTCCTTCCTCATTCCTGTCCTTGATACCATATCTACCCATAATTCCCTTTGTCACCTCTGTTCCCTTCACCAACATGCTGCCCACTGAAGTCCGCTCCCATCACCACTCTTTCATGCTTGGGTTTACTCTCCACCGCCTCATCTAACTCACCCCAGAAATCTTATTTCTCTATCTCACAACCTACCTGTGGGGCATATGCACTGATGATATTCATCATCACCCCTTCAATTTCCAAATTCACACTCGACACTCACTTAACCCTCCAACACGCTATTTTCTATGTATTCAAATGTACTGTTATATCAAGATCAGATTTTGACTAGGTCAGTCTTTAGGATGTTAGAAGGAGTGCAGCATGGAGGAGTACTTAGTCCATAAAGTCTATGTTAATGACTTACCTGTGGTACTATCAGATGGCAAAATGGACTCAGTTAGCCTGGAATCTAATCCACTGCAGTGCCTCATGTATGTGGACAAAATAATTCTGTTATCAAAAGTGAATGAGGGGCTGCAAAATGTGTCAATAATCTACACAGATATTGTGATAAATGGATCCAGATGAATTTAACAGAAGTTGAATTCTGATTTTTTTTTTTTTTTTTTTTTTTTTAATCAGGTGATTTGTTACACTGCTGTGAGCATTTTTAAATTTTACAAATATTTTGGCCTGGCTTTTGGTAACTATCACATTCATTTAAACTAGTTGTAAATTGGGTGACGTGTACAGCTTTTTACCGTCCGCACATCGTACAGGGTTAGTTCTGCTCTGCGTCAGGCCATAAATTGCCTTAAGATAGTCTTAGAAGGCTTTCTAAAACTTCTAAGGTGCATGGGGCTGGCTGGACAAGCTGGACCAGTAGATGTGGAAATAAGAGTACACTGCTCCATTCATGTCATTTCATGACTGAATGTCTGTGACCATGGGTCATCTACAGGGGAACAGACAGTTCATACTTATATTGTCGCTCGTATAAGATGGATTCAAGAAAATGCAGTGTTGCTTTTTATGGTGTGTGGCTTTATTTGTTTTTAGCACGTCTATCTCCTTGTTGATTTCAGGCATTTTTTCCGCACCTTTTATAGGACAGTGATGGTAGTGCAGTGGTAAAGTTTCTGGTTGGTAATCAGAGCTTTTGTAAATTGCAGGTTCGAATCCCGTGGGTGGCATGTATTTTTTTTCACAGTAGCTGTACAATGTGTTTACACATACTCGAGCTGCTCTGACTGTGTTCCTGCCTGCCCCGACCATGTTTCCCTCCCGATCAATGTTTTGCGGTCGCTCATACAAGCTGTTTCACCATGATTCATCCTGATTGTACTTATTGGTACTGTGTGTGAAGGGGCCCTTACTTATTAATGGACAATTGAGGCTCAGTTGCAGCGAGCTGTCTGTTAACACAGCCTTCAAATGTGATTTGTAACTGACTGGATCAGGGCGCTCAGTGGGATAAGGAGATGTGCTGCCAATATATCAATGTGGGTTTGATTCCCGTAGCACCTGTCTGTGTCCTTGGAGAACACACTTCATCTGTCTTTCCTCATCCTGTCCAGCTTGACTGAGATTCATTGGAGCTCATTCATGTGATTGCATCCATGGATAGCACCAACGTAATTTACAATTACAATGCAACAATGACATAATTTGTGGAAAATGTTACCATGTGAGGCTCTTTTGTAAAAGAATAAACTGTCTGATTTGTTCTGCGGCTCTGAACTGTGAAAGGTGGTGGCCACATTTATCAGGAGAACATATTACCACTTTTCTTATTCTCTTATACTTATTTATTTTCTTGTTCCACGGTGCATCCGGAAAGTATTCACAGCACACTTTTTCAAATTTTATGTTACAGCCTTATTCCAGAATAGATAACACTCATTTTTTCCTCCTCAAAATTCTACTCACAACACCCCACAATGACAACATGAAAAAACTTTTTAAAGTTTTGCAAATTTATTAAAAATAAATACTAAGAAATCACATATAAGTAAGTATTCGCAGCCCTTGTTCAAATACTTTCTTGATGCTCCTTTGGCAGCAATCCACCTCCAGTCTTCTTGAGATCTTGATGCCCAAGCTTGGTGCACCTATCTTTGGGCAGTTTGGTCCAATTCCTCTTTGCAGCACCTCTCAAGCTCCTCAGGTTGGATGTGGGAGCTCGGTGCAAAGACATTTTCAGATCTCTCCAGAGATGTTCGTCGGATTCAGGTCTGGACTCTGGCCGGACCACTCAAGGACCATTCACGAGTTGTCCTGAAGCCACTCCTTGTATACTTGGCTGTGTGCTTAGGGTCATTGTCCTGCTGAACGATGAACCCGTTCGCTAACAGTCTGAGGTCCAGCGCACTCTCGAGGCAGGTTTCATCAAGGATGTCTCTGTACATTGCTGCATTCATCTTTCCCTCAATCCCTGACTAGTCTCCCAGTTCCTGCTCGCTGAAAAACAATCCCCACCAGCATGATGCTGCCACCACCATGCTTCACTGTAGGGATGGTGCCTGGTTTCCTCCAAACATGATGCCAAAGAGTTCAATCTTTGTCTCATCAGACCAGAGAATTTTGTTTCTCCTGATCTGAGAGTCCTTCAGGTGCCTTTGTCAAACTCCAGGTGGGCTGCCTGTGCCTTTTACTAAGGAGTCTGGACACTCTACCATACAGGACCTGATTGGTGGATTGCTGCAGAGATGGTTGTCCTTCTGGATGGTTCTCCTCTCTCCACAGAGGAAAGCTGGAGGTCTGACAGAGGGACCATTGGGTTCTTGGTCACCTCCTGACTAAGGCCCTTCTCCCTCTGATCGCTCAGTTTAGATGGGTGGCCAGTTCTAGGAAGAGTCCTGGTGGAGCTGAACTCCATTTACAGATGATTGAGGCCACTGTGCTCATTGGGACCTCAAAGCAGCAGAAATGTTTTCTGTTCCCTTCCTCAGATTTGTGCCTCCAGACAATCCTGTCTCGGAAGTCTACAAGCAATTCCTTTGACTTCATGCTTAGTTTGTTCTCTGTCAACTGTAGGACTGGATATCTAGACAGGTGTGTGTCTTTCCAAATCATGAACAATCAACTGAATTTACCCCAGGTGGACTCCAAGTAAGCTGTAGAAACATCTCAAGGTTGATCAGTGGAAACAGGAGGCACCTGAGCTCAATTTCACCTTCATGGCAAAGACTGTGAATACTTATATACAACCCCAAATTCCAATGAAGTTGGGACGTTGTGTAAAAATGTAAATTAAAATAGAATACGATTTGCAAGCCTCTTCAAACCTATATTCAATTGAATACACCACAAAGACAAGATATTTAATGTTCAAACTGATAAACTTTATTGTTTATGTGCAAATATTTGCTCATTTTTAAATGGATGCCTGCAACATGTTTCAAAAAGCTGGGACAGTGGTATGTTTACCACTGTGTTTACATCCCTTTCCTTCTAACAACACTCAATAAGTGTTTGGGAACTGAAGACACTAATTGTGAGTGTCATGATTGGGTATAAAAGGAGCATCCCCAAAAGTCTCAGCTGTTCACAAGCAAAGATGGGGTGAGGATCACAACTTTGTGAGCAACTGCGTGAAAAAAAATAGTCCAACAGTTTAAGAACAATATTTCTCAATGTTCAATTGCAAGGAATTTAGGGATTCCATCATCTACAGTCCATAATATAATCAGAAGATTCAGAGAATCTGGAGAACTTTCCACACATAAGTGGCAAGAACAAAACCAACATTGAATGCCCGTGACCTTCGATCCATCAGGCGGCACTGCATTAAATCTGACATCATTGTGTAAAAGATCTTACCCGCGTGGGCTCAGGAACACTTCAGAAACTGTCAGTTAACACAGTTCGTCACTATGTCTACAAGTGTAAGTTAAAACTCTACGATGCAAAGCGGAAAGTCATACATCAACACATTCAGAAACGCCACTGCCTTCTCTGGGCTCGAGCTCATTGAAATGGACAGACACAAAGTGGAAAAGTGTGCTGTGGTCTGATGAGTCCACATTCAAATTGTTTTGGAAATCGTGGACGTCGTGTCCTCAGGACAAAAGAGGAAAAAAGACCATCCAGACTGTTACCAGTGCAAAGTTCAAAAGCCAGCATCTGTGATGGTATGGGGGTGTATAGGGGAGGTGATGGTCTAGTGGTTAAGGTGTTGGGCTTGAGTCCAGAAGATCATGGGTTCAAATCCCCGCCTGACTGGAAAATCACTAAGGGCCCTTGGGCAAGGCCTTTAATCCCCTATTGCTCCCGGTGTGTAGTGAGCGCATTGTATGGCAGCACCCTGACATCGGGGTGAATGTGAGGCATGATTGTAAAGCGCTTTGAGCGTCTGATGCAGATGGAAAAGCGCTATATAAATGCAGTCCATTTATTAGTGCCCATGGCATGGGCAACTTACACATCTGTGATGGCACCATCAATGCTGAAGGTACATCCAGGTTTTGGAGCAACACATGCTGCCATCCAAGCAACGTCTTTTTCGGGGACATTCCTGCTTATTTCGGCAAGACAATGCCAAGACACATTCTGCACATGTTACAACAGCGTGGCTTCGTAGTAAAAGAGTGCGGGTACTAGACTGGCCTGCCTGCAGTCCAGACCTGTCGCCCATTGAAAATGTGTGGCACATTATGAAGAGCAAAATACGACAACGGAGACCCCGGACTGTTGAACAACTGAAGTCGTACATCAAGCAAGAATGGGAAAGAATTCCACCTACAAAGCTTCAACAATTAGTGTCCTCAGTTCCCAAACGCTTATTGAGTGTTGTTAGAAGGAAAGGTGATGTAACACAGTGGGAAACATCTTTGTAGTGTATTCAATTGAATAGGTTGAAGAGGATTTGAAAATCATTGTATTCTGTTTTTATTTACATTTTACACAACATCCCAAATTCATTGGAATTGGGGTTGTACATGTGTTCCTTAGTTTGTTTTTTGTTATTAATAAAAATACTCATAAGTATTCACAGCCTGGAGTAAATCAGACACTTAAACTTATATCAATTTGCAAACATCTTTAAAAAAAAACTTCACATCATCATTATGGGGTATTGTGTGTAGAATTTTGAGGGAAAAAATGAATTTCATCCATTTTGGAATAAGGCTTTTTCACATAACAAAATATGAAAAAGTGAAGCGCTGTGAATACTTTCCAGATGCTCTGTATTTTTTCATCTCATTTGTGAGGTCCTGTGACTTCTCCTTCATTACAACATATACGAGGATTGTTAGAAAACTATCCGACCTTTTTATTTTTTTAAAAACTATATGGATTTGAATCATGTGCGCTTGCATTGTGTGTTTGTTGTTCGTAATAATAATTATAGTAACTGTTTATATATTGGATATTCACAGGAGACAAAGCACAGAACAAAATAAACTCTAATAATAAAACAATAAATACCTAACAAGAAACCCTCTGGTTGTTAATGACAATTCACCGTTGAACGAAGAAACAACTGGATGACCAGTGGTCTCCGGTCCAAGATACAACAAAAACCCAACAATCTAAACCAGGGGTCTCCAACCTGCTCCTGGAGGTCACCTGTCCTGCACATTTCCACGCACCAGGTGACAATCAGCAGCTCAGCCAATCAATAACTCCAGCAGTGAGGAAGATGCAGGTCAGGTGACCTCCAGGAGCAGATCCCTGATCTAAAGTATGCTGGGGAGGAAAACAGAAACTGTGTTCCTCTCCCTGAACGCTCCATGATCTCATGTGTTGTATAAGTGTTGCATTCACTTAGTCATTTTCTATAACTGCATATTTAAATTAATGGTCACACAGATATGTGTGTGTGTGTGGGGGGGGGCTGGATACAGACCTGAGGCCACACACAGCAGTGACCATTACTCTGAGTTTGTTTGTGCTGTAAAATGTGTTGAAAGTTCTGAAGTTGTTAATTTGATTGGCTAAAATAAACGGATTCCACATTTTATGGACGTGGCTTCATGTTTTCATCCTCCAGCTCATTTTAAACAGGATGTAATGAAGTCAAAATGTACATTTTCTATCTGTATAATGTGTAAAATGATGCAGCTGTCTGTCGGCCCCTTGAGGTCTTTTCTGTAGTTTGGAGTTTCTCTTCCAGCTGCAGACAGGAAGCACACGGTCACTCCCACTGCAGCACGCCACCTTCAGTAAGGTGCACACAGCGCGCTCATTTGTCCCGCTCTGGACCATCTGTGATGCTGCGACACTTTCCATGGAGCAAAGTGACAACTTTAACTGATGACTATTCTGTTTCAGACCAGTTTTCAGCAACAGAAGCAGATTACTCTCTGTGTGTTTTACAATTTGTGGTTCTACGAAAAACGACTGAAGCTGCAGAGTTTCTCATCACACGCCGTCGAGATCTGCAGTGGAAAGGATGAGGAAGGAGAAAGGTCAACAGGTTCTTCCAGCCAGGGCTGTTTCTGCTTTTTGCTTTATCTACAATCTCATGTGGCATGTTCTCCAGGGACGGAGCTCCAAGAAACCCTGAAGAACATGCGTGTGCAAACCTCCTCACATCTTCAGCAGTTGCCACGATGCTGCACAAAACGGCACCACTTGCACAGATGGAGGTTTTCCCTCAGCGTGTCCTCTGCGGTGGGATCTGCTGTGCGTGAGGAGAACTGAGCCTGCCAGATTAGGATTTCAGTCAGCAGACCAGAAATCCTGCAGCCAGTCGTGGATTGTGATAGAACTAATATTTGGACTGTTTGCTGAGAGACGCCTGTCAGTCACACAAATTATCTCTCACCTTGCAATATTTATGATAATGCTACCGATGACGGCATTAATTGCATCCACTTCTCACCCCGTCTGACACCCGGATCAGGAAGAAGATGCTTTTTTCACCGTGATGCTCACGTCAATCACTCATCTTCTATCATCTGTGTTTGATAAATATTACACACAATCAGTTTTGTTTCATGTCAAATTTGGCTTCTGTTTGGAAACACAACAAAGCAGCAGCTGCATCCAACATCGTCCTCGTTCTGATACGTTGACCCCAACAACACCAAAACCCAGCAGCTTTTTATCAGACCACTTTTGACTTTGTTAGCGTGATGACACTTGTGATGCAATAAGAGGAAAAAACACTTTCTTCAGTTTAAGTCTGCGCCTGCTTTCCCACATACGCCGTCATGTGCTGATTTGTGTCTTTTCACTGTGTTTATGTTGTGGTCTTTCTTGGTGTTCTGGGGTTGGTCTGCTTGGCATTTGTCTGACTGCACTCTCTTGTCTGGTGGTTGGGTTCTGGGTGTGTCCTGTCCCTTTGTTTGCCACACCCCCTTCCTGGTTGTTCTCCCACACCTGTATCTCATTTGCTCTAATCACTCCTGTTATTTAAACCCTCTGTTTTTGCCCCATGCCTTTGCCAGTTCATTGTTCCTCGTGTCTTTGTTCCAACTCTGTTCTTTCTTCTTGATCTTGACATTTTGCCTTGCAGTAGATTGAAGCTGTTGCCTGTTTTTGACATCAACCTTGTCTCATGTTTTGGATGCCATTGCTGATCTTGGCTTGCCTACCCGTGTACCGACCTCTGCGTGGTTCTTCAGTACTCTTTTTACACACTAATCACCTTAATGAGTCTCACATTTGTGTACATCCTTTTTGGGTCCAGGTCCATGACTGAAGCTGCATTCAAATATAACTCCAACTGTGCAGGGATTCTCCAATGACAAACAAATACTGTAGAACTGCTGCTGGTGAGGAATATTACGTGGTTAGAAGACTGAAAGTGGCACAAAAACAAGATAAAGCATGCTGATATTTAGGCTAAATGTAAAGTAGCTCCTTTAATTAATTTTATTTTGGGTGTGGGGGGGGGGGGGGGGGATTCTGTACTCATCCATCCTCAAAAAATCAATATGAAGAAATCAGCTGCACTTTGCTCATTTTGGGGACGGTGATGCGTAACTGCTCTGAAAAATGCAGTCACATGATCAGACTTCAATTGAATATTAAGATGTGCCCTGTTGTATATTAAGTAGCATTTCTGTTTTCTAATCTGACACATTTTTCATTTGATAAAAATCAGTAATGTACATTTTCGCATGAACGTATGCACAGTTTCATGGTGTTTGAGGTTGATAATAGAGAACCATGTATGTTCTCCACAGAAAATAAGATTTTCAAAATCACCGGTCTGCTGAGAAGCTGCAACCACAACGGCTGATTGACCAAACGTCCTCTTCCACATCAGCTCTTTTTCAGAGTGGAAGTGAGTCATCTTAAGCATCAGGTGAAATGTAGGCTCAAATCCTCATAGTGCTTTTGAGAACATTCAAGCATCCTTTCATTTTCATGTAACCTCTCTGGCACTGGACCTTTGTGTAAGTTTGCTAAGATGTCCTCCAAAACCATACAGGTAAATCCAAGACATGTTTAAGACCAGATACAAAATCCAGTCCCTCCTGAATATTCTGGGTTCTAACCCAGCATCTCAGCAGGTTTTCAAATCGGAGCTCTTTAAAGTTATAGACTTTGTGGTGTGATGGAGCCTCGATGGCTCTCCTCGTGCACAGATGTGCTCTGCAGCTGACAGCTGTGTCGGCGGCTAAAATAACGGGAGTAATTTAAGCAAACATTTCTTGTTAACAATTGAAGCTGAATAGTATTCTGAAGGTTAATTTGGTAATCAGTGAACCTGCAGTAATGATAGCCGCCATAAATTACAACCAAGGGAGACGTTATTGTTGAAGGCTGAGAAAAGACTTCTCCGTGCTGCAACCTGACAGGATATAAATGTGAAACTGAGCATGAAAGAAGAAAGTGAGATTAAATGACCTGAGGTAGCGCTCCACCATCTCGTTTAAATGCTCAATAACCTCCAGCAAAAACTTTCCAAATATAACTGGGACAGCTGGCATTATTCATTATTCAGTCCTCAGTTCTCGCACACAGCTGCAGGAACATCACGCCACCGATGGCGCCCAGACCACGTTTTACTTCTTCAACTCGAGTCAAAATGAACAAATTCAAACCCCATTTATCATTGTCATGGTGTGTGTGTGTGTGTGTGTGTGTGTGTGTGTGTGTGTGTGTGTGTGTGTGTGTGTGTGTGTGTGTGTGTGTGTGTGTGTGTGTGTGTGTGTGTGTGTGTGTGTGTGTGTGTGTGTGCCAATCGAAGACGCGACATTTATTGGAAATATGTGCAAATGTTTGTTGAAGTTCTGTGTGACATGAGCTTCAGTGAGAAGTCAAAGGTTAAACGGGGGTTAGGTATCTTTGCTTATTCTTCTTCTGCTCAGGATCACAAGGATGACGACTGAACAATGAGGGAATGATGAAGGACAGACACTGTGACACGTTGTAATGGACCATCTCCACGTGCAACATTCTCCTTCCTGCACGTCACTCAAGTTTGACACCTGAACGATTTACCTCCAGTTTCACACGGTTTCTGTTCCTGAATGACTGATGAGATAAAGTTCACATGTCCATCACCTGAGTCCTTAAAAGAAAACGAGCTGGAAAAGAGATCATTTGTATTAATAAGACTCTTAATACTTAGACTGTCTGTGACACTGGAGGATCTGTGAGAGAAAATGTCTCTCATTCCTGACGGTGAGCGTGAACCCATGAATTAAATCTGAACATCTGGATGGTTTCATTACAGAAAAGGGGGACGTCCCTGTCCAAATATTTACGGACCCGACTGTAGGGCAGGAAGCACTAAGGAGCCTCACGTGGGGCTCTTTAACTGTGCAGTGTGTGTGTGTGTGTGTGTGTGTGTGTGTGTGTGTGTGTGTGTGTGTGTGTGTGTGTGTGTGTGTGTGTGTGTTTCCATTGTTATTCTTGTAAACACACTCTGACTTCACTTCCAGAGTAATGAAATGTTCTCTATGAGTTAAATAAAATGAATCGCTTTGCTTTACAAGTCAGATAATTAGTGAGACGGAGACATGTTTGTTTAAAGGCTTTTAACTGGTTGTGGAATAAATCCTCGCGTGTGTGCCGTCGGTGAACCTGCAGAATAAGACAGAAACTCAAAGGAACCAGAGGAGGAGAGAAGAACATCAGCAGGGCAGTGAAATGAACCACGACAGTAAAACTGAGTAAGCAGTGAGGGAAGCCACCAAGACATATCTGCATGACATGGCTGTGACTGCAGAAACCGTACAACCACCTGCATCTCCATCACAGCTGACCCCAGAGGGTTAATTAAAAGTTAAAAAAAGTGTGGAGAGTGAAAATCTGTTTAGCTCAATGTCACACTGTAGATTAAAAAAAGGAGCTGATAACACAGAGAAGCTTCTTTTCATCAAAAACAATCTGCCCTCACACTTACAAAAAAGGCTTTTAGTCCTTGTGGACATAAGTAAAGTTAGTGATGAACAGTTTCAGTTCGGTTCCTGGTGTTGTGTTTTTTTACAGGTTACATGTCAGTCAGATGTCTGTCAGCATCATGTTTGTTCAGTAACACACGGTTAATGTTAAAGGACAATTTGTTGGAGTCAAAAAGTGAAGTAACATGATTTAAGTGAAATGTTTTTAAATAAAAACAAAGCTAATGATGTTGGTAGCAGTTACAGTCAAAAAGTAAGGAACAACTGATGAATAAAACATGTTTTCAAAGTCATGGTATCATTAAGTATTTGTATTGGTACTCATTATTGACAAATACACAAATGTAAGTACTCGTACTTGTACTCAGTCTGGGAAAAAAGTGGTATCAGTGCATCCCTAATTACTATATTTATGTAGTAGAACAATCCAACATAATACAACCCCTGGCAAAAATTATGGAATCATGAAAAACAAAAGAACGCTCCAACACATCACTAGCATTTTGTTGCACCACCTCTGGCTTTTCTAACAGCTTGCAGTCTCTGAGGCATGGACTTAATGAGTGACAAACAGTACTCTTCATCAATCTGGCACCAACTTTCTCTGATTGCTGTTGCCAGATCAGCTTTGCAGGTTGGAGCCTTGTCATGGACCATTTTCTTCAACTTCCACCAAAGATTTTCAATTGGATTAAGATCAGGACTATTTGCAGGCCATGACATTGACCCTATGTGTCTTTTTGCAAGGAATGTTTTCACAGTTTTTGCTCTATGGCAAGATGCATTATCATCTTGAAAAATGATTTCATCATCCCCAAACATCCTTTCAATTGTCCAAAATATCAACGTAAACTTGTGCATTTATTGATGATGTAATGACAGCCATCTCCCCAGTGCCTTTACCTGACATGCAGCCCCATATTATCAATGACTGTGGAAATTTACATGTTCTCTTCAGGCAGTCATCTTTATAAATCTCATTGGAACAGCACCAAACAAAAGTTCCAGCATCATCACCTTGCCCAATGCAGATTCGAGATTCATCACTGAATATGACTTTCATCCAGTCATCCACAGTCCACGATTGCTTTTCCTTAGCCCATTGTAACCTTGTTTTTTTCTGTTTAGGTGTTAATGATGGCTTTCATTTAGCTTTTCTGTATGTAAATCCCATTTCCTTTAGGCGGTTTCTTACAGTTTGGTCACAGACGTTGACTCCAGTTTCCTCCCATTCGTTCCTCATTTGTTTTGTTGTGCATTTTCGATTTTTGAGACATATTGCTTTAAGTTTTCTGTCTTGATGCTTTGATGTCTTCCTTGGTCTACCAGTATGTTTGCCTTTAACAACCTTCCCATGTTGTTTGTATTTGGTCCAGAGTTTAGACACAGCTGACTGTGAACAACCAACATCTTTTGCAACATTGCGTGATGATTTACCCTCTTTTAAGAGTTTGATAATCCTCTCCTTTGTTTTAATTGACATCTCTCGTGTTGGAGCCATGATTCATGTCAGTCCACTTGGTGCAACAGCTCTCCAAGGTGTGATCACTCCTTTTTAGATGCAGACTAACGAGCAGATCTGATTTGATGCAGGTGTTAGTTTTGGGGATGAAAATTTACAGGGTGATTCCATAATTTATTCCTCAGAATTGAGTGATTCCATATTTTTTCCCTCTGCTTGGTCTAAAAAAGTAACTGTTACTGACTGCCACAATTTTTTTCCTGATTTCTTATAGTGTTTCTTAAAGCCAGGAAGTTGCCATTTGAAATGACTTTAGTTTTGTGTCATGTCTGTGATCTGATTTTTTTCTACAAAATTAAACAACTGAATGAACATCCTCCGAGGCCGGTGATTCCATAATTTTTGCCAGGGGTTGTAGATATTTTACAATTTTTGACATTTATTGACCTTAACAGGCCACAACTTGACTAGTTCCACTTTAAAAATGCAAATGATGTGTGTGTGTGTGTGTGTGTGTGTGTGTGTGTGTGTGTGTGTGTGTGTGTGTGTGTGTGTGTGTGTGTGTGTGTGTGTGTGTGTGTGTGTGTGTGTGTGTGTGTGTGTGTGTTTTGGGGGGGGTGCATCTTAACACTGACGTTGACCCTGTACTTTGTTAGTTTTTGTGTGTCCCCACCCTCCGTCCTGTTCACTGCGTCGGGGTTCAGTTTTGGGGCGTCCAGGCAGCTTATTACATGCGCTTCGCTCTCAGCACAAACTTTACTCAGTATTTATGTGTGAAGGGCAAAGTGAACCAAAGTGATCCAAACTGCCAGAGTGCAGCGCTCTGTGTCCCTGTTTGCTCCAGTCCTGTCCATTACACCCATGTGGTGAAATCCAGGCTCGGATCAATACAGGCCCCAATAGGGCCCCCTGCTGGGCCCGGCTTATGAGTGCGTCCCTGCTGGTCCTGATCGGTGAAGACATCCTGTTGGCCGGATTCGCCTGGAGAGGCGTTGCACGCTAACTTTCAGTGTTCCTCTGCGGTGATGAGCCCAGCAGGTTTTAGGATTACATGTGAGAGTTAGAGTGAGCGTGGCTGACTTTTTATGAGAGCTGAATTCTCATCTTTGTGCAGAATCCAGCAGACGGGACAGATGCTAACAGCTGTTTGTTTTCCTGAGAATGTGCGCGGGCTAATTGCTCCTAAACGGATGGTCTATCATGCACATTATATATCAGTTTGCAAGCAATCTCCAAGCAGCGAGTGCATAAATACTCATCTATTGTTGTGTTTGTGCGTCGGCACTCGGCGCAGCCTTTGGGACCTTCCATCTCTTCATTGTCCCTGAATAATGCAGCACATCTCTTGTCAGACAGAGAGATAACGCTTCCACAAAGCCACCGCACTCCTCCCGCTCAGCACAATTTACAATAGGCCCATTGTGAGATTTCCCATCATGCCGCACACGGTGCCGGTGAGGCGATGATTTGCAGAGAAGCGGGTTCTGACCTAACACCAGCACTCGCCACCACAAATCACCGCCGCTGACCTCTGGGTGCCGAACACTCTGATCACTGCTGATGGTGCTTCACTTCTCCGCTGAGATGACGTCGGGCCGCCTTTGAGCAGAACCGCAGTCTTTCTTGTTCCAGTGGTGTCAATGAGCTTTGGTGTTTGTGAAGCCCTCTTTCAGGTGACCATGCAGTGCAAACTCTGGTTAGACATTTATCTGAGAAATCCATCAGATCACTACATCACAAAGTGGACTCAGTGAGACGTCTGACCTGCATTATGTCTCTGAAGCCTCCAAAGTTCAGCCTGGACACCACCTTCAACAGCAACGTTGGGCTTCAGAGACACAAAGTATGTTTTACTGGAGAACTGTGAATCCCTGAAACCAGCTGGAGAAGATCCAGATCTGTACAAAATGTTGGTCCTACTTGATCCAGACTCACCTCTGTCAACTGACCTCATGACTCCATAGGCTACTCCCAGGTGCCTCCATCTCAAAGATCAAGGAACCAGAGACATGACTTTGTGTCAAATGAGAAGTTAGTGACACTGTGAGGGAACATCAACTACCACACTTTGTCCATGTGGTGTGTTACTCTGGACATATTTCAGCCCATAGGTGCCTCAGTGGTTGAAGAAGGTCAAGGACCCAACCCCACTTCACCTGGCCAAGGACACGCCCGCACTTCACCTGGCCAAGGACACGCCCGCACTTCACCTGGTCAAGGATACGCCCGCACTTCACCTGGCCAAGGACACGCCCGCACTTCACCTGGTCAAGGATACGCCCGCACTTCACCTGGTCAAGGATACGCCCGCACTTCACCTGGCCAAGGACACGCCCGCACTTCACCTGGTCAAGGATACGCCCGCACTTCACCTGGCCAAGGACACGCCCGCACTTCACCTGGTCAAGGACACGCCCGCACTTCACCTGGCCAAGGACACGCCCGCACTTCACCTGGTCAAGGACACGCCCGCACTTCACCTGGTCAAGGACACGCCCGCACTTCACCTGGTCAAGGATACGCCCCGCATTTCACCTGGCCAAGGACACGCCCGCACTTCACCTGGTCAAGGATACGCCCGCACTTCACCTGGCCAAGGACACGCCCGCACTTCACCTGGCCAAGGACACGCCCGCACTTCACCTGGTCAAGGACACGCCCGCACTTCACCTGGTCAAGGACACGCCCGCACTTCACCTGGTCAAGGATACGCCCGCATTTCACCTGGCCAAGGACACGCCCGCACTTCACCTGGTCAAGGATACGCCCGCACTTCACCTGACCAAGGACACGCCCGCACTTCACCTGGCCAAGGACACGCCCGCACTTCACCTGGCCAAGGACACGCCCGCACTTCACCTGGCCAAGGACACGCCCGCACTTCACCTGGCCAAGGACATGCCCGCACTTCACCTGGTCAAGGACACGCCCGCATTGAGTTTGTGAGTGTTTTATTGTAATGAATCACAAACATGATTTTCACATCAGACACATTGTTCATATTATTTCTGTGATTTTAATGTAAAGGTGATTGATTAAAGGTTTTATTTCAGACATGAAAAGCAAAACAAATAAAGAAGAAAACAAACAAACCACCAAATAAAAAAAGACAAAACAAGAAGAACGTCAACATAATGTGTGTGAAAAGAAGCAGGAATAATTCAATGTATTTTCATTTATATCACAGCAAAGTTGCCTCAAGGCGCTTCACACGACCTTACTAACCCCAACACAGGCGACAGTGGTAAGAAAAACCTCCCTCTGAGGACGGAAGAAGCATCGACTTGTTCCACCCGACCCTGTGACCATTTGTTCTTAATCATCAGTTGATTTCAAATTACTGTATTTTAAACATAGTTCCACTTTAGTTTATACCCCCCCCCCTCCTCAGATTTTAATCCCCATCTCTGTTAAGAAAAACAACTATTTTTGAATATTCCCGGGAAGTAGATTATTTCCTGCTTTATTACATCATTTGTGCTGTTTGAAAATGAACCAGGTCATTGAATTTTAATGTTTTTGCGTTTAAGAATAGTGAAGTTGTACATTCTTTGTAACTGGCATCATGAATTATCCTCATGGCTCTTTTTTTGTAGTATCAATAGTGAATATAATGTACATTTATAAGTCCTGCCCCAAACCTCCGCACAGTAACTTAAATGTGGTAAAAGCAGTGAACAGTAGAGGATGTGGAGTGATTTGAAGTCCAGAAGGTGTTTGTCCTCACTGAATACTGACATACTTCTTGACAGTTTATTTTTTCCATGTTTTGAGTGAGGTTTAAAGTTTATTTTATCGTATATTACTACACCGAGAAACTTTGTTTCATGAACTCTTTGTGTATCTACACCATCTATTTCTATCTGCACTCGAGTCTCCTTCTTACAGTTGCCAAATAACATGATTTTAGTTTTACTTAAGTTGAATGAAAATTTATTCCTATCGAACCGCCTCTTTAATTTGTACATTTCTGCATTGATTATCACCAGTAGTTCCTTTAAATCCCACCCCCCAGAACAAAATATATTTGTGTCATCAGCAAACAATACTAGTTTTAATGTTTTTGATACCTTAGAAATATAATTTATTGAAAGACCAAACAGTTTCTGAGCCAGTACTGACCCCTGGGGGACACCACAATCAATATCCAAGCATGATGATACATACTCTCCCATCTTCCATTTCCTGTTTTCAAGGTAACTTCTCATCTAGTGCAATACCCCCCCCCCCCCCCCCCCGAATCCCATACCGTTCAAATTGTCAAAGTGTCAAAAGCTTTTTTCAGATCAATGGATCCTCCCACTGCAAACTGTTTATCTTCTAACTTCCTCAATTAATTAAATTATTGCCAGTGTAGCTGAGCTACTGAAGAGTAAAGAGAAATAAGATGTGACACGTCCACATATTTAAAATCTTTATTTTCTGCATCTGTTCCTACTGTTTACAAAAACCAACACAGGAAGTGAAATGAGGCTGTTAACTGTGCGTCAAACCTGCTGCTGTTAGAACAATGTGGAGAATCTTTGTTTTTCTTCAGAGGAGCCTCTTCAGATCACAGGAGACATTTTAAATCAATTTCTGTCCTAAACGCTACACAAAATAAGTAACAGTCAGACAAAACAAAGAGGACGAGTTTATGAAGAGGACAAGTTGTCACGAAAGACTGTAAATCTAATAGGACAGGATCCAGAAGACAACCAGGGTCAAAGTCCACCAACGAAACACTGACAATTATTGATCATTAAACCAAACACGACCACACAGCTAAGTTAAAACGTGTGTGTGTGTGTGTGTGTGTGTGTGTGTGTGTGTGTGTGTGTGTGTGTGTGTGTGTGTGTGTGTGTGTGTGTGTGTGTGTGTGTGTGAATGGACTGTATTTATATAGCGCTTTTCCATCTGCATTAAAGCGCTTTATAATGATGCCTCACATTCACACAAACACACTCACACCCCGATGTCAGGGTGCTGCCATCAGAGGTGTCAAATCCAGCTTCAGAAAGTAAAAGTTCAGCCACATATTTGTTCCATCTTCCCAGTAAACCAGCTGATTGTAATTAGTTCAGCTCTTCAGGCAGGTGGACAAGCTCATTATTGAGATCACCTATTTTAGGTGCACAGGTAGAAGCAACACATGGGAGGGTTTTTACTTTCTGAAGCTGGATTTGACATCTCTGGCTGCCATACAAGGTGCTCACAACACACCAGGAGCAAGTAGGGGATTAAGGACCTTGCCCAAGGGCCCTTAGTGATTTTCTAGTCAGGCTGGTCTCAAGGCCAATGCTTAACTGGTGTTGGTGCTGGGAGGTGACGTGGTGACCACGCTCGCAGAAACACACTCTGCTCTCTGACTCTCATCCTGCTCACTAACTCTCATTCTGCTCTCTGACTCTCACCCTGCTCCCTGACTCTTATCCTGCTCTGACTCTCACCCTGCTCTCTGACTCTCACTCTGCTCTCTGACTCTCACTCTGCTCTCTGACTCTCATCCTGCTCTCTGACTCTCACCCTGCTCTCTGACTCTTATCCTGCTCTCTGACTCTCACTCTGCTCTCTGACTCTCACTCTGCTCTCTGACTCTCACTCTGCTCCCTGACTCTCACCCTGCTTGGTGACTCTCACCCTGCTCGGTGACTCTCACCCTGCTCTGACTCTCACCCTGCTCTCTGACTCTCACCCTGCTCTCTGACTCTTATCCTGCTCTCTGACTCTCACTCTGCTCTCTGACTCTCACCCTGCTCTCTGACTCTTATCCTGCTCTCTGACTCTCACTCTGCTCTCTGACTCTCACTCTGCTCCCTGACTCTCACCCTGCTTGGTGACTCTCACTCTGCTCTCTGACTCTCATCCTGCTCTCTGACTCTCACCCTGCTCTCTGACTCTTATCCTGCTCTCTGACTCTCACTCTGCTCTCTGACTCTCACTCTGCTCTCTGACTCTCACCCTGCTCTCTGACTCTCACCCTGCTCTCTGACTCTCACTCTGCTCTCTGACTCTCACCCTGCTCTCTGACTCTCACCCTGCTCTGGTGACTCTCACCCTGCTCTCTGACTCTCACCCTGCTCTCTGACTCTCACCCTGCTCTCTGACTCTCACTCCTGCTCTCTGACTCTCACTCTGCTCTCTGACTCTCACTCTGCTCTCTGACTCTCACTCCTGCTCTCTGACATC
>NC_047123.1:1327282-1417160 GCF_902500255.1 Thalassophryne amazonica | reverse complement strand
TCTCTGTCTCTCTCTCTCACACTCACACACACACACACACACACACACACACTACCTCTCTGTCTCTCTCTCTCACACTCACTCACACACACACACACACACTACCTCTCTGTCTCTCTCTCTCACACTCACACACACACTACCTCTCTGTCTCTCTCTCACACACTCACACACACACACACACACACACACACACACAATCGTGGGCTGGTCCAGAGGAAAAATGCCAGGGCCGAAATTTGTTCCCAGTCCGACCCTGGTGGTGAGTATATGTATGCATGTGCTTTTTGGATCTTCTTGTCTACCTCCATGTTTAACTGTATTGTTACTTATTGCTTGATCTTTCCATGATTTTGTTTCGTGTGTTTTTGCCACCTGTTCCATCCCGTAATCATCCAGTTTGTTTCTATTCACCCTCTGCCTGCATCTTGGTTTGTGTTTTTGTTATTTGGACCTGGGTTGTTTCTCACTATTGTCTGGTCTGTTTTCATGTGTGTTTGGAATAGGTAGATCTCGTGTCCTATCTTCTATGTCCAGTATATAATCCATCTATTTTCTATACCCATTTACGATCCACAAACAGAGATCATTCCAACGCTGGAACGGTATTGCTCTGTGAACCAGTGACATCCATCAGCTGTCCTGGGGTGTGCATCCTTTAATCTGATGTGATTCATTTGGCAGTAACATTGAAAGTCCCTTTGACTGTTCCCTTATTTTTTTCACTCGTGGTCTCCACAGCAGATCTGAGGTGGATCTGCACACTGATTTGGCACAGATACTGTACATCCTCCTCTATCCCCTTCAGTTTTGCCTCTGATGGACTGATGACGTCACATTTCCACAGCATGTGTATGCTGTTGGAGTTGGATATGAGCAGAGTGTCATTTAATGAAAGCATAACATCATATTTCCTCACAACAAGCACATCAAAGGACTCCCACCACACATCCTCAGTGACAGAGAGAGAGGGAGAGAAAGAGAGAGAGAATTAATTCTAATTTCAAAACACAGCTTTATTAACTATTTACATCACCTCCAAAAAAAAACATTTTTATTTTGTATCTTTCAACATGGATGCCGCATAATAGTCCTATCAGGAACACAATATGACTGGTCTTGATGAAGTACAAGGTCCAGAACACCTTTCAATCTGCTTGCTTGCACTCTGGAAAATTTTTTATAGTCTACACACAGAAGTGCAACTGGTCTCCAGTTCTGCAACAGAGTAAGATCCCCTTTCTTTGGCAGGAGGGACAGAAGAGCACGGTGACAAGAGATGGGCAAGTGGCCCACTGCAATGCTCTCCAACAGCACCTCCAGAAGATCAGCACAGAGAAAGCCCCAGAACTGCACATAAAAGTCCACTGTCAGTCCATCGATCCCCAGAGCTTTCCCAGATGCCATCTGCTGCACTGCCACAGTCAGTTCATCCAGCGTGATGTGAGTCAAAGGCTGCTTGCTCAGAAGCCACTAACTGAAGGAGATCCCTCAGAAGCTCAGCTGCACAGGCCCCTCACAGTCTGCAGCACCATAAAGAGCAGAATAGAACTCCACAGCATGTTTCTGCATCTCTGCTGGTCAACTGTCCATCAGGAAGGCGAAGACAGACAATCTACTTCTGATGGGAGGTCCTCCTCTCCAGGATGAAGAAGGAACTGGGTGCATCCATGTCCTTGATGTTTGCAAAGTGAGCTCTCACCATCACCCCTTTCACCCTCTCCTGTAACAGAGCACCCAGCTCCGCCCTCTTCCCCTGCAGTAGATCATGCTGGTCAGGAGCCCCAGCTGTACGTAGGTTGGTCTGGATGTCCATAATGTCCCTCTCAAGTGTCTCCATGGCTGCCTTAATCCTAGCTGTAGGGTAGAAAGTGTATTGCTGGCACAAGACCCGAGTCTGAGTTTTGCCAGCCTCCTGACTCACTGTCCCAAATGTCCCCTTCCTACCCCTTCATAATCCCAAAAAGATTCAAATAAATCACAAAAAGTCCTGTCCATCAACAGTTTGGTGTTGAAGTTCCAGTAAGTGTTGAACCTCTGAGTGTGTGAGGGGAATATTTCTGTGGTGATGAGATGATGATCTGAAAAACCAACTTGCTGAATGAAACTCCTGCGTAATCTGTTCCTGAACGAGTGTGACATATAAATCCGGTCAAACCTGGCTGCAGACACCACCCCATCTGAAACCCAAACCCATGTGTACTGTCAGTCCTGTGTGTGACCCTCCATGTGTCCAACAAATCCACCTCATGTAAAAAATCAGCCAGTGAGGAACCTGACTGCAAATGTGGCTCCTCACCAACCCGATCCAGTGACATATCTACAGTCCAATTAAAGTCACCCCCCAACACCAAACAGTCACCAGGATCCCTCACCTGTTTGAATAACCCCACCCGCTCCGAGCCCTCATTATGTGCATCGATATTTGTGAACACAACGGTCAACCCCTCAACCTGAGCCCTGACCAACAGAACCCAACCCTGCACAATCTCAGTGGTGGATAAAACAGTGATATTAAGATGAGGAGAAAACAGTACTACCCCTCCAGCAATGATGTTAGAGCCATGACTTCAAAAGAACTTCATTATCTGTGTCAGAGTGTCTCCTGAAGGAACACATGTAACCCCTTCTGTTCAAACAGCTCACAGCCCAAATCAGTGTTTCTTCAGTTGGTACCGCTTCTTCTCATCGAGCAGGTCCAAGTCAATGACCTTCCTCAACACTTTAACAGATTTAACAAATTTTTCTGTCGGGAAAATAATCTGTAACTTTTGTCCTGCAGAGTGTACAGATCACTGGAGTCTGCTCTGCTCTGCAGACTTGTGCTCCCCAATAAAAATAAAGACATTAAAGGCACAAGTCCAGAAAGCTCAAGCAGAAGTCCTGTTGTCCTGAAACTGTGGCCAGGCAGACAGCACCTTGGCCTTTTCTAGAAACGGCTATTCCTCTCTGATCATCTCCACTTTGTGGCATGCTCCCCCACAGCTTGTTCATGCGGCCCAGCTACCCCCCCAGTGAGTAGTGAGTACAGTTAGTAGACTCAGAGGCCGCCACAGGAGGTTTGGAATATTACACTTGGAAGAAAAGCACATTTACTGTTTGTGCCGCTGTGCTGTCAAACAACAGGAACAACTCTGAAAATACAATGAACTGTATATCATATTACCATATTAACATTTTGACTGTATTTGTACAAATTATGTTCATATGAGAAGGTCTGTTTGGAACTGAGTGGGTTAAATATCAACAGGATAACAGAGTTTCTGAAGTTCATTACATTTTCAGACTAACTGATTCATGAAAGCAGTTATTGTGCTTTTTTGTCAACATCTACTCTGGCAGCCACAGCAGGTTTTTTTTTCCAATAAAAGCAATAGTTTCTCCCCCTCAGTGAGCACGAGCTGCTTGATGGAGATGAATTCCTGTTCTGACCTGGACCTCTGACACGGTTTGTTTTCACAGCACATGTTGGAACCAGCCCTCCTCCATCAGATCTGCTCTCTCGGTTCTGTGGGTGTTTCTCTCTGTTGATGTTCGTGTCGTGGTTTTAGATGATGTTTGTGCTGCCTTCTTCTCTGTTGTTCTCAGTCAGAACGTGAGTTTCTGAAGCTTGGACAGGAGTTGCTCGCGTGCAGCACTGTGATGGACTCATTAATCGTCTGCCGTTGTCCTGCTCGCCCACGTGGGTGGAGACGTCACCTGCAGATTTCCTGCTGACTGACTCCTAAAACGTGTTCTCCGATCATCCTCGCCATTCTTTGACTCACTTCCCTCTGTCAACAAGAGTCTGAATGTTCCTTCAAACTGAGGCGGTGCTGCAATTACTCTTTACAATTGGAGACTTTCCTCATCCTGAGAGCTCCCACGTTTACCTCGTCCACCCAAAACAGTGAGGTAATAACAGGTGGCGGTCTGAGGGGAGGGACACGGCGCCGTGGTCGTCTGACGCCTCCTTCACTCGGCGTGCGTGACCACCATAGCTCACAGTGACATTTTACACCAGTATGTGTTCGGGGAGCTGAAGTCCCTCTGATGTAATTGTGAGACGTCCAGCTGCCGCCGGCACGCTGCCTGTTTTTTGGTGGTTGCTGTTGATGTGATGAGACTCGCTGACAGACGTCCGCTCGCCGGGTCGAACTGCTGTAACTCGTTAACTAATAAACGCTCCTCTTTGGCTCCCTGCCGACTCTCAGACTCACTCATTCATCAGTCTGTACTCGCTGTGAGTCGTGTGGCGGGGCAGGAGCTCCATTATGACAGCATGCTGCTTGTGTTTTAATGTGCAGGAGCTCAGCGCCTGATTGGCTGAGTGAAAGGTCAACCAGGGGTCAGAGGCCAGTCACTAAACTCACCGTGAACATTTAACACGGTGAATTTAACAGTCATCACGCCGAAAGACAAATCAATACAAACAATGTTCTGTAAGAAGGGCGGAGCCTGATGGGTCTGTAACCGCCCCCAAAAAACGATATTTGTTGTTTAAATCTTGTGGTCAGTTTTGTTTCTCTGAAGACTTTGACACTAAAATATAAATTAATAATTATTTGTGCTGGCACATTTTTGAGTGAAGCAGTTTGCAGCAGAAGGTGAACTGTTTAGCATGCAGAGGGCGGAGCCTGTGACAGTGTCACTGTGTGATGTCACCTGGTTCATTAAACATACCTGAACGTCTCATGTCCGCGGCCTGGGGGCGTGTCTGAAAGAGAAAACAGCGATACACTGTTACATATGTCACAGAAATCTACAACGAGCTGTTTCATGACTAAATTTTCGTCTCAGATACGTGAAAGCTTTAACATGAAATTCAGACTATATTTAACTTTACAAAGGAACACGTGTGCTGACATGTTTCCTGTCTGGCTGGTTGTCGTTCCGTTCCATGGTGGCGTGTGGCTCCAGTTCAGGCTCCCAAACCTGATTTTATTTAACGTTCAAAATGTCTTTTCATCTTTGATTGACCTTTAAGACCGACACAATAACTTTGTTTTGTTTTGTGCATCATTCAGTGACCTTTGACCTGACAGTAAGGTTGTAAATGAGTGTTAATTTGGATTCTCAGATGTGATGGTGAGGCTGAGCTTTGACATGTGGACTGTCAGTCAAACGCAGCGGCCTGAGGGGAAGCTGAGCGTGATGATGTCACTCTGCTCCTGTTCCAGACTAAAACACGCTTTGATTTGTGTCGCCGTGTTGCGGACGCTGCAACAGCACAACGGCGTGTGTGACTGTGACCTTTCTGTCATCATCATCTCTGTTGTTTGTGATGCGTCAATCCCCCCCGCTGCAGAATGATGGGTCACTGCGCTTTGAGGTGAGTCCGCCCGCCACTTCAAGCAAGCCACACAGTCCGGCCTTCTGTCAGGGAAAGAAAACTCCACAGAGTAATCGGATGTACGTGGAAAACAGTGTGTGAGCGCTGCCGTGTCGTAACGGGATGAAAGCGGGAGCTGGGGACATAAAAATGTAAATGATTGGATCACGAGCGCACAACATGTCTGCACAAACAAACATCAGATCATCATCGCGGTGCCACGGATGCAACAGGACGGTAAGCGTTACGGCTGCTGTGCGGCGCCGCGCGGCTGAAATTGTCAGAGGTAAATTAAAGCGCTTCATAATTGCTGCTGCTACAAGCTTTATTGTATTTTACCCCGGCGTTAAAAAAATTCATTACTCCACAAATAAATCCTAAGGAGCCTAATGAAATCCTCCATTACTGTTCCTGGTGCAATAATCAAGCTGCAGCTCGCCGCTGACAGAATGAACGGCAGGAAGCTTCGGCGTGAATTACACCCGAAGTGCACTCCAACCTTCTGCTGCTTCAGAGCCTCCAACGTGTGTGCGGCGAGAGCAGCGTGAGAAGAAGCTGATTGCTTTTTGCCACCAGCGGTGATGCTAATGATGACTCGTGATGTTACCATCATCACGCTGGAAAAAGCTCATTTTCTTCCAAGTTTAGCCTCTGAAACACTGCCGCTGGAAGCGTGAAGCCCACGTGGAACAGCTTTGATGTTGCCGTAGTAACCCTGCCGTGATTTCTGCTCCGTGTTCTCGCTGGGAATCTCAAGCGCCACTTGGTGCATTTTGAAAGTGTGTGAATAGATGCTGGAGCAATGAAAATGCATCCCAGCTCAAATGTTCCGCTCTATTCCCCCGTCACAGAAACACGGCCCGCCGCAGTAATCCAGCATTAATGGGAGTTCAGTTGGAGTGTCAAGAGCAGCCAAAAGCAACAGATTTTTCACCACCGCCTGACAACTAACCCACTTCATAAGCAGAGGAATAATGAAGCTTCGACGGCAGCCAGAAAGTGTGTCAGTGAAGAGAACAAATAGACGCTGTGCTCCGATGTAATTACTGCTCCGGGTTCAACCAAACTGTTGTTTTTCATCTTCTCACGTGTTAAGTGAAAGAACGCAGCAGCAGCTGCTTTTACCTTTGCTGTAGACCTGCACGGTGACTAATGAGGACACCGGTTACACGATTGCTACCAAAAGTCCTGACTCACTGCACAAATTGACTCTGTGGTTGAATAATCAGGTCTGAACACATCCTGGAAACAGGTCAACAAAACAGAAAGGACTGAATAGTGTCTGCAGATGAAGGAGAACATTCTGACTTCATTGGATTAGAGGCTTCTAAAGTTTGAAGAAAGGACTTTTGTATTTCGGTTTGTTCACCTCTGAAAGGAGACCAGCTTAGTGACACATGATTCAAACGCGATGTCCTTTCATCGGCGCGTCTTTTGTCCGGCCCTTTGGCAGCTGTGTCCTGCTCAACATAGATATGATGTCATCATCACCATCATGTTGGACAGAAAAGTCAGATGTATGTGTGTATGTTTGTCCACCTATAGAGTCATAGTATGTCATATCTATGTACTAAGTACTTATGAGCCTGAATGTATCCACAATGTCCAAATACTTACCAAAGTATTGATCAGTGAAGACCAAAGCATGAGGAGGAGGATTAAAGTTGCCTTTAGTCTCACTCAGCTCACTCTTTGATGCCATTGACGGCTTAAATCAAAGACAATTAAAGCACTGGTTGCCTAGTAACTATATTATAAATGTCTGTGAAATCTCACTGCCCTGCTCGTCTTAAGTCATTTCCAGCCAATTGTTGCTTTACTGAGGGACCTGATGGAGGTCCAATGTGCCAAATCGGGAGCATTTTGCAGAGTGTGGAATGAGCTGTGAGCCACAATAACCATGGCAACAGGCAGCATGAGGCGGGACGTACTGATGAATCAAGACACCAATGTCAACTTTTCGGGTGTTTCTCTGTGATGGGTTGATGTGGCTGTTTAGTGTCTGTTCTGGAATACAAACGCACTCCGTCTGACCTCCAGTTCAAACTCTCGGATCTCTGGAGTCTGAGCTCAGGCCACTCACTGAGCAGAAACCTGTCCCCTACCAGGTTCCATCACCAGAATGTTTTTAATTCTCTGATGACACAACAGTGTAAAGGTTGAAATACAGGTGATGGACCCAAAACTGATGAAAACGGTCTTTATTTGCAGCTGATGGAACAGCTGGATTCAGCACACACAGAAACAGCAGCCTGTTCACTAACAGACTCTGGTGGGTTAACAAAGGACACAAGCAGAGGTTCAAAGCACATCAGGAAGGCCATCTGTGAGGCAACAGTGTCAATGAGGAAATCAGTCATGGCATTAACCAGATGAACATGCCAAAACATCATCAAAATGCAGCCAACCAAAACACCAGGCAAACAGCCCAATAATGGGCAGACGAGGCTTGAGAAACACAAGGAGGTGACACTGGTAGGCAACAGGTATTAAACACAAGAAAACAAGCTGAGAGGCCAGACAATCTGGCACTGGAGTGCGGGGCTGTGAACAGTTTAATAGTGAGTGAACAAGAAGATGCATGCGAACTGGAAACCCAAGTGCCCATAGACAGGAAGTAAAGCCAAGGAAAAGCACCAAGAATAGACGTGTCACAATAAATGCACCACAAGAAGTGACAAAATGTGAACCATGACAGACAGCAGTAGGAAAAAAAAATGTGAAGAAACATTTTTCAACACATTATGAACACAGCCAAAGTTTTCTTAGATGCAGGGGGTTAAAGGTCACCTAGACTTTGAGCCATCTTCAGGATTCCTCCTCTTTTCCATCATTTACTGTCTCTTTTTAAAACATGAGAGCCAAAGATGACTCACTGACACACGATTGGATCTTATGGTTCACTTTAAAGGTTCATGATCCAGAACATCAGGAACATCAGGTGAGTTAATCATTTAAATTCAAATACTTGATGTCACATACGTTTGTGTTTATCACTGTTGCTTTGACAGAAGACAGTGCTTGAGGCCATTTCACTCAGTTCTTCAGACTGAAAAAGAATTTTCTGATGATTTCTTTCAAAATAAATGAATTAACTGTTGGTAAAATCTCCATGTGTGTCCAGAAACCTGAGGACATGAGTGTGGACGTCTGTTTCTCAGACAGCTGTCCTGCTGAATCCTGATGTGAGGTAAGACGCCTGTTCTGCTCTGATGGATTCCGCCTCTTCATCTGCAAGAGATGTCACTTCAAGACACTTGAGCAAAGACGAGGACAGTCTTGTCCCTCGAGCCATTCCAGACACAACAATTAAAACTGTGGACTAATCCGTGTCTCAGCAGCAGGGTACGTTTGATAATGTCTGTGTGAAGGAGCAGCCGTCGAATATTCACAAAAATAAATTAACAGTCTCTGACCTCAATCTTCTTAACTTCACTTCAGTTAGGAAACACTTTAATCACTTCAATTAATTGGTTTTCAAGTATGTTCATAATGAGAAGAATGCAGAGGATTAGCATTAAGGCATTTTGGAGGAGGGGGGGTTCAGGGTTGGAGTTCTACATGGGTCATAGCCATGAAGGCGCTCTGTGCTGTCCACCACGTTGACGACGCTCTACTCTGATGCCAAATGGTTTCAGTCTCCAGTATTGGAGCTGACCTGCTTCAGGACATTCTCCTGCCATCGCAAACAATCTTTATTTCAATGTGAGACACGGGGGTCATCCGGCAGACTGGAAGAAAGTAAAGGTAAGAAGGTAAAGAGGTATATCACACTGCTCTCTGTGCCAGGAAAGGTGCTTGCGGGATGATTCTAACAGGATTCAGTCCCAGTTACAGTGACTGGAGCAGTCTGGCTTCAAACCATGAAGTCAACCATCCACCATGGCCGAGCTCTGCGGGTCCTTAACCTACGTAAGTGTGAATATCGATGGTGCTTCTTTGCTTTGATTTTCACAAAGCATTTTATCCAAAAGACTTGCAGGATCCCAAACAAGTTCCTGAACATCACCAGGAGCCTGCACAAGTACAAGGAACATGGGAAAGCTCAGCATGACACACAAGACAATCAAGGAGAGCACGACGTTAAATGGAGGAGGAGGTAATCACAGAACACAGAACACCTGGAGGACAATCCACAGACACGCACAGGACATTTCAAAATAAGAGCGGAAGGACAACAACCTGGAGTCCAACAACGTCACAGTCATACTGTTGTTGAAACATCACAAAATGCCTGAAAACCTACAATTTGACACCAAGATCACACAAATCAAATAACATTTTTGTGAGAATAAATGATTTTGGGGTCGATTCATTAGACACCATTTTTCACTGATGCTGTAAAACATAATTCATTCTGATGAATAAAGTACAATTTGCCATAAATATTACACAGGAGCATCCCTATGCAAAAAACTAATTTTCGGGAGGTCATTTTGGCTGCCATCTTGGATTTTTCAAGTGGTCAATGGACCACATTTTGGAAAGTGCTACTTTGGGAATCATCACACCAAGTTTGGTGTTTGCATCATCATCTGCACTATTCTGCTGGAAAACTGAATTTATCTGTTCAGTCGTCACATATGATGGATGCAGACAGCGTGGGGGTGCTGTTGTCACCCTGCAACTGTGTGCACGCACACATGTGAACGAACTCCATCATGCACATCACGCATGAGCTGGAGTCTAACCCTGTTCCACGCCGACACGCGTTGTTGCTAAATATTCATTGTTCCTTTGTCAAAATTAACATCCGGCTCCAAATGAAACCTAAATACGGCGTGAAGTTCTCATTTGTCATGCAAAAGATGTCATCTGTTGGCGGGAGCCGAGTCGACAAGAGAAGACAGCTGTGTGATTAAAATTCTCACACGCTCTCGCGGTCTAAAACACTTTGGGGCAGACGGCTTATTATGGCATTCCCTTTCATGTCTTTGGAATAAACTTAGAGTAATACTCTTCCCCAGATCTCACACTGATTCACATCCCCGTCGGCGTGTTAGGAAGCTTCACACGGAGATGAAACGAGAAGAAGAATAAATAGTCTTTCAGATATGCACATCTGTCTAATCAGCTGTGAGACAAACAGCGAGGGTTCATCCAAAGATCAGCTGTCAGCGCGGCCGCGTGGACCAATCGGGGCGTCGTTCGTGAAGCGTCTTAGCGGTAGAGGTGCTGAGACGGCTGTCGCTGCCTCCATATGGAAAAGTCCACTGATCCCGACAACAAGGACGTGATAATAAAACCATCCAACCGTCACCTCTTGGGGGTGCTGGTGGCCACATGGTACTCAAGGTTCAAATGAGTTTGAGTCCACGTCAGCGGCGGAGCAGCGAGCTGTGATCTGTTTACCTGCTGTGTCCATTTCATGACATCAGGCTCAGTCGGCGTCACGCCACCATCTGCTCACATCCTGGAAACGACGGCCTCACGTTGAAACAGTCACCAACGGAAACACAGGATGAGCACACGTTTTCAGGGACGTCCATTCAGGAAGCAAAATGTCATGAAAGTTGGAAGTGGGAGGAAGTGAGAGCACCCAGATGGAACCCACGCTAACACAGGAACAACATGCAAACTCCACGCAGAAAGGACCAGGAGGGCAGACAACCTGGAACCTTCTCACCGTGTGGAAACAATGACCCTCCAGGTCCCCACCTTCCCAATTGGGAAACAGTCAGTACTTTCCCACTAGTTATCAAATTTTAAACATTTTGCCCAATTTTCTGAACGTCAGGTCAGCTTTAGGACCATGCAGTGGTACCATACATCACCACATCCAAAGCTCCATCAAACTGCCTTTGTCCATGGATGACAGCCACCCAGGTTGACAACCGGTCCATCCCGACCTGTTGAAAGTAATCATCTCTGTGCTGCAGCCAGGTGTAACGGGCATACAGTACCTGTTCCTGTCTAGTCTCTGGGGTCCTCGACACTGAGGCACCTGTGTCCTGGATCACGTCCAGAGAAACTCACCACACGGATCAAATGTGGTGTCTGATGTTCCTCACAGTGTCAGTGATCCTCCTCATCTGAGTCTCACTAAGTAACCGTTCATTCCAGTGGGACCCAAAGATCCTCCACAGAGACCTGGGACCAAAGGCATCCAGTCCTCACCTGAGGACACTGGTTAGAGTCAGAGTCTGTCAATCAGACAGTGAGACAGGAAGCACCAGGACCCTAAAGACTTTTCTGACTAAAGACTGTTCTTCTGCAAAGCTATCAGCGCCAGCATGACCTTTGACCTCTTGACTCCATAAGAACTTCCCAGGTCTCTCTGGGTCTCAGTTTGAGGACCCAGAAACATAAAGGTCCCTGCTGAGATCAGTGAATGTCTCTATTAGTTCAAGCCTTTCACCACATACAGATAGATGCACATCTGATGGATGAGTCCAGCAAGTCACTGAAAGCTTCCTCACTCTGGTTCTGAAGTGCTGCAATCAGCGTGTTCACTGATTCCACAAAGATCACAGCATTATCTGCAGTATCAAGGTCAGAGAATCTGTCCTTATCAACAAAAGTACCTAAACCACTGGTTTCCACAAGCTGACTCAGTACTCATTCCAGCACCCAGTCCAGCACCCAGTCCAAAACACAGTCCATGCAAATGCTGAACAAAGTTGGACCCAGAACACATCCCTGGGGAACACCAGAATTCACAGGGGAAAAGCTGGATATGATGTCCAGTAAGTTGTTTGGGATTCTGTGAATTTTCAGGATGTCCCACAGAGCAGCTCAGCTGAACCAAACATGGTGTGGATGTCTTCACAGGCTACACTGAGTCCTTCCAGATCACCAGCACAGTCAAAGGTTGTAACGTGCTGTATAGGCATGTGAATCTCCTCACTGACAACGACTCGATACGATTCACCCCTCTTCCCGAGTCAATGGGATTTGATATGTATTTGATGGTGATTCGATTCCTCACAATGCGATATGATGCAATTTCGTGTGATACGATTAATGATGCGTATTGATAAGATTTTATTGATATTGATGCCATTATCGATTCTGCTTATCGAGCCGATTCTTTATCAATTCCCTTATCAATACCTCCTGTGAATTTTCTGTGTACTAAAAGTAGGCTTTAGAGGTTTTCTATGTCAACAACGTTTTATTATGTCTTAAAGTAAATAAATATGAAATTGGGTCCTTAAACTCTGGACATAAATAGAAATCAATAAAATCTGTAGTTTTTGTCAAAAGCATTTCCTTTCAGATATTAAGGAAACAAATGTAACTCCGTAGACTCTGAGCTGAGCTCTTCAGCCAGCTGCTGCACGTCAGGATGTAACTCATAAAAATGTAGGACATCTCATTTTGGGCAAAAAACAAAAAAGGTTTTGGTCTGTTGTAGTTTATTTTTGTATTACAGTGTCTGGAAAGATGTTTCATTTGATTTAAAACAGCAATTCACTCTGAAGTTATTAATTCCAACTGTGCGTGGGAAAAAAATCAGTGCAAGCAGGCAGCGAGTGATGCAACACGATTCAACCCATCAATTGAATCGATGCACACAGAATGAATTGATGCACTCGCATCACGCACATTTGTATCCAGATACCGATACGTATCGATTAATCTCCACATGCTTCATGCTGCACGTTCAGACGTGAGCTGATGAACGGAGCAGTAACGTTATCCTGATTAATGCTGTTCATTTTGACTCCTGTATCATAAACGTGACGGATTGTGGCGGTGCACCGTGCAGCGTTTTGTCCGTGGACACGGTGCAGTCTGTGTGCACGACCCGTTCATCAGATCCTTCTGGCCTTTGTGGCGCTGCTGCTGGCGGTTCTGATCAGCCCCGTTTGTCTCGGGCCCCCCAGGCGTCATGAATTAGCAGCTTGTTGTTGTGTGTCTGTGTGCGACAGAAGACGGCGGGGACACGAGCTGTGACTAAACAGCTAACAGAGTGTCTCTGCTCACTGTGGTGTTAATGTGGTGTGACTGCACACCGCTTACATCCACTCCTCATCTGGAGGCAGCGCTAAAACCAAGAAACCAGCCCCTGAAATCAAACCCGAACACACAACAAGAACACCAGACACGCAGCGTGGCACTGCTGCACATATCCCCTCGTTCCTGGAGTATAGTTCACGGGTTTTTTACTGGGTCTGGGAGGTCCAAGGACTTATATACTCTGGTGCCTGAAGCCAGACACCGGGGAACTGAAGGTGGGCATCGAGTGATTCAGAGTTCCCAAACCGCTCGAGTGTGTCAGTGCTGATATCACAAACGACGCTGGAGGAAAACGTCTGGGAAGGTTAGCATCGGTAGCTCGTCGGAATCAGCGGACCAGCTCCTCAAACCGTCTCTGGTTTGTTGAGCTTCTTTCTCAAACTTGCTGTGGATTTTGTCACCCAACATTGTTGTTTTTTCTCTTCACTGTTTGTTGTTCGACTCTGCGGCTCTTTGTTTCACCCCTGGTTGGTTGTTTGTTTGTTTGTTTGTTTGTCTGTTTGTTTGTTTGTGAACACCCTGTAACCCACAAATAAATTTTTCATACATCGTTATGATTTACTGAAGATTCATATCCTGATAGGCAAGAACTGATTCAGTTTTCAAGGTCAAAAGTCAAAGTCAGGAAAAATCTTGTCCTTAACATTGAAAGAATTTTCAAAAATCATAACTCTGTCATAAAGACCAATTTCTTTCATATTTGACAGTGTTATGCAGGATGTTGTCCTTTATCAGCTGACAATGTTTGATCCACATCCAATCCAGATTTCAGATTTTGTGGCCATTTAAATTGAACATCAAAAACTCCATTTAATATATATTTTACATTATATCTTAATGAAACGGGCTCCAATCACACTCATGTTTGAAAGTGAGGTGCAGACTGACATTCACTATCACCTGACAAAGTCTGATCCGGATCTGATTTAGCAGATATTTTATTATAACATTTTAAAGCCCTTTTAATCTATATTTTGTATTATATTTATCTTATGAAAAGTCACCTCTAACAGGACTTAGACCTTGAAAATTTTTTCCAAAGTAAAACGTTGCAGAATTAGAAACTAGTGTTTGCAGAGGTTTACGCTCTTATGAGCGCAGTGCTCTAGTTATTCATTTATTCATCTACATTTTTATTACTATTCAGTGTTCACCACATGAAATTCATTCATTTTCAGCCAGCGAGAGTCTGGGTCACAGCAGCAGCAGAACAAGCAGCTCATCCCACACTTCTCTTTCCTCTGCCAAGTCCTGTAACTCTTCCGGGGGCATCCTGAGGCGTTCTGAAGCCAGCTGGTGAGTTCAATCTCTCCAGCGCGTCCTCCCACTAAACATTAGATGTCTTATGGATGTTCTATGGACCCTACAATCAGACATCTAATGTTTAGTGGGCTGGGTCTTCTCCGGGGCCTCCTCCCGGTTGGACATTCCTCAAAGACTTCCCTAAGGAGATGACCGAGGGTGTCCTCACCAGACACCTGAACCATCTCAGCTGGCTCCTTTTGATGCAAAAAAGCAGTGGCTCTACTCAGAATCCCAGAGAGTCGACCTTCCTGCCCTGTCCACCAGTTCAAGCCCAGATACTCGACAAAGGAATCATATGTCCACTGCTTGTATCTGCATGTTTATTTTTTCAGTCATTACCCAAAGTTCATGGCCATAGGTGAGGAAAGGAGCGTAAACTGACAGTCTCCTCTCCTGGCCCAGCTCCTTCTTCACCACGACGGACCGGTACGAGGCTCGTAAAATCTGAGACTCTGCCCCAATCCATCTATCGATTTCATGCTCCAACTTAGTCCCACTGAACAAGATCCCAAGATACTTCAACTCCTCCAGTTGGGGCAGTAACTCCCCACTGACCCAGAGGGGACAATCCAGCATTTTCTAACAGAGGACCAGGGTCTCAGATTTGGAAGTGAAGATTTTCATCCCAGTCGCTTCACATTTGGCCTCAGACCTGCTCAGTGCATATCGCAGGTCACCGCCTGATAAAACCAACAGAACCACATCATCTGCAAAAAGCAGGGATTCAACTCTGAAGTCACCAAATTGACACCCTCTAGTTCCTGACTGCACCTTGGAATTCTGTCCATGAACATGACGAGCAGGATTGGTGACAAGGGGCAGCGCTGGCAGAGTCCAACACTTGCCAGGAACAGGTCCGACGTCATGCAGAGGATGTGGACACAAGCGGTTCACACAAACATAGAACAAATGAACTCATAACTCAAACTGAAAACAGAGCGCACACGCAGCCGCCACTGTTTGTTTAGGTGAACGTGAGCGTGACGGAATGCAGCTGTTGGCCGTTCTCTGTTCTCCTGTTTGGAGTTTGGTGCTGAGTGAAGTGGAATTCTGTGGCTCATTAACAGAATTATCCACCCTAACGTCATCACCGTCATCTCTAACACTGAGCCCCACAGCCCGTTCTGTCATGTGCTGCTTGTTGAGGTTCCGTGTGCTCTTTAACATGATGCTTTGGAGGCATCAGGAACTACCTGCTCAGCTCCACAGGGCCCGGCAGGTCCTCGCTGTGTCTGCTTCACCATTAATCCTCACAATAGGGTCCAGAGTGAGTGTGTGAGGCCCCCATCGGCCCCTAATCAGCTCCTGACGTGGCACAGGGTCACCTCTGGTTCTGCCTTTGGATCGGAAATTAACACGAACCCCCGTGCACACTGACACTAACAGCTCCAATTAGTCAGCTGAACCGTCTCCAGCGTGTGAGGGAACTGTCCTGTGTGGCAGTACTGCAGAAAAGAAGTATGAGTCCAGCTGTTACCTGTGAGGTGACTCTGGACCTGCTGGTCCTCGGTGCTGCTGTTAAATGACGCCTTCCAGGCAGCTGGGAAGTGGAACACGTTACTGTGCAGGATCACTGCAGTGCAAGAGTTCTAAGCCCGAGTGTGTGATGTGCAGGGATTTGGTTCGAAGTGAAGTAGCTGCACTTGCTGCAGATGTTCTGAGGTTTAGTAATTATCATTTAATAACTGACGAGCGCTGCTTTACTTTGACTGTTCTGAGATTTATGGTTAAGAACATCATAAATCTCTGGAGGTCATGTGACATTCTGTGAGAACTTTGGTTTGAATCCTAACTGAGCAGTTCAGTGGACAGATGAGATAAATCCACCCATGTCCTCACAGCAGAGCTTTGACAGGTCCTTATTCATCACTGATTCATAAAACAAACGTTTAAAAATGGGATTAAACAAAAACTCAGAGTCGCTTTGGTGGTGAAAAGATCTGGATTATCAGCTTTATTACTGTGAGATGGATGTTTGTGTTTATTTATGTCACTAAGTCAGACATTAATATCTCATCTCATCTCTGTGTGTGTGGTTTGAGTTGATGTGGATCTTCTGAGGACGGCTTCAGTCCTTCATCTGCACCTGTTCTTCTCTTTAAAAGTCCTTAAAGTGAACCGTTTTCACTGTCAAATGTCACTGTGTCCGATTGTCCCACCTGTGAGCTCAAAACCTTTCAGAAAGAAATGTGGAAGCCATTCTGTATGTTGGCCCTAACCCTAAGCCCAAACTGTGAACATGAAGAGTTAAAGTTTGATTGGTCATAAACAGTTAAACTTTGGTCATAAAGGTGGACCCTTGAATCAGTCACTCAGCAGTTGTGTGTGAAAACTGTAATGAACATTAAACGTATATTTCAATGAATGTGTGAATTTACATTTCTGCTCATAAAGTGTTTCTTCAATTTCAAACAGGTCAAAAGGTCAATAATCTTGAGGTGACATCATCATGTACTTCCTGAAATGTAAACGCGATGGTGAGCTGAAGGCCATTTTTGTCAGAAAAACAATATTTACCTGCAAACAAATAATGGTTGTTTACAATCGTCATTAATTCTGAGGTTTAGTTAAAGTTTTGGACACATTTGTCTTTGCGAAATTATGAATTTGCAGCTCTGGGCAAAGTTGTGTAGAAAATCAATAAGGCACAAACAGGTTCCAATTAGGTGGAAATGAATCAGGAAAAACAGGCTTATAAATACCTGAGCTCCGGGAAACTGAAGTCGAGTCCAACACAGAGTCTGAGGCAGCGCACACATCAATCAGACAGACCGAGAGCGTGCACGAGAGCGTGCACAAATCAATAACAGATGATTCCATTCCAGGTACATAATGGCAGCAAGCCAAAACCTGCAGTGACACGGAACAGGACTAAAAACACACACACGCAGGTTTGTATGTTACATCCACTTTAGTCCATGACACAACTCAGAAATACTAACATAACATAAATAATCTTTAAGAGAGAAGGACTTAAAACTGAAAATGATTTATTATCTGGTGAGTTATTGTCTCATTATCAGGCAGCGAGTCATTATGAGGCAACATCATAATTGTAACTTAATGTCTCATTACATGTTTGTGATATTATTAATGTAGAAAATAAATCAGTTTGTCTGCACACTGTGTGTGTCTCTGCACGCCGTGTGTGTCTCTGCACGCCATGTGTGTATCTGCACGCCGTGTGTGTGCCTGCACGCCGTGTGTGTCTCTGCACGCCATGTATCTACATGCCGTGTGTGTATCTGCACGCCGTGTGTGTGTCTGCACGCCGTGTGTGTGTCTGCACGCCGTGTGTGTCTGCAAGCTGTGTTTGTCTGCACGCCGTGTGTGTATTGGCACTTCGTGTTTGTCTGCACGCCGTGTGTGTATCGGCACTTCGTGTTTGTCTGCACGCCGTGTGTGTCTGCACGCTGTGTGTGTCTGCAAGCTGTGTTTGTCTGCACGCCGTGTGTGTATCGGCACTTCGTGTTTGTCTGCACGCCGTGTGTGTCTGCACGCTGTGTGTGTCTGCAAGCTGTGTTTGTCTGCACGCCGTGTGTGTATCAGCACGCCATGTGTGTCTCTGCACGCCATGTATCTGCACGCCGTGTATGTGTCTGCACGCCGTGTGTGTATCTGCACGCCGTGTGTGTGTCTGCACACCGTGTGTGTGTCTGCACACCGTGTGTGTCTGCAAGCTGTGTTTGTCTGCACGCCGTGTGTGTATCGGCACTTCGTGTTTGTCTGCACGCCGTGTGTGTCTGCACGCTGTGTGTGTCTGCAAGCTGTGTTTGTCTGCACACCGTGTGTGTATCAGCACTTCGTGTTCGTCTGTACACCGTGTGTGTCTGCACGCCGTGTCTGTGTCTGCACACCGTGTCTGCACCCTGTGTCTGTGTCTGCATGCCGTGTCTGTGTCTGCACACCGTGTCTGCACCGTGTCTGTGTCTGCACGCCGTATCTGTGTCTGCACGCCGTGTCTGTATCAGCACTTCGTGTTTGTCTGCACACCGTGTGTGTCTGCACCCTGTGTCTGTGTCTGCACCCCGTGTCTGCACGCCGTGTCTGTGTCTGCGCACCGCGTCTATGTCTGCGCGCCGCCTCTGTGTCTGCACTCCACGTCTGTGTCTGCACAGGTGAGTTGTGGGGGTCGGGCTGCTACAGAGAACGGTGAGGACTCTGCAGTGTGGAGATGATCTGCTTTATGTGATGTCACACTTTCAGGTGTGGGAGCTCGTTTCTGTTGCACAATCAAAGCCGACATTATATTTTCAGTCCATCAGTGTTTGATGAAATTCAAACATTCAATTTTAAGAAACATTTTTAAAATATTTGCTAAAAAATCCTTGAGATTATTTTACAGTAACTGAGACTGTAGATTAGTTCAAGTGTTAAAAACAAGCTTCTTGTTGTAACAGTTTTTGGGGGTTGGTGCAACAACAGATGGCAGTGTGGAGGTTTGGACCACAGGGGGCGCAACTCATCACTGACTCATGTCACTGAGGAGTTTGTGGACTAAAAATAACATAAACGGTTTATGATTGGGGGGGGGGGGGGGGTGTATCTCCCAGCGAGTGGGGAGAAACGCAAACGACAAATGTTGGTCAGCTGTGGTGAACATGGCAGTGGGTGGAATCAAAGTGATGGTTGCTTATTATTTGAGTGATCAGGATACTTTGTGATCAGAGGATCAATGCAAGAAATGATACCCTCATTGGCAATTGTTAAAAGTCTGTGATCAAGATCAAAGCTCTGCAGTCAGGATCAAAGCGCTTATTAGGATGAAAAGTCAGAGCTCAAAGATGATTGATCAGGAGCAAAGAAACTGGATGAAAGAACAATAATCAGGATCAAATGTAAGGGTCCTGTCCCACTGGGGAGAGGATTAATTGCGCATGAATTGAGTATACAAATTGCGGACGTTTGTTGTCGTCTGCAAAAAAAGTGGCCAAAAATAACAAATGTCCCAGTATGAATTACGGATATATTAATAATATATAGCGAATATATGATGAACAATCACAGTTATATAACACATGTAGTGAGGAAACTGATCCGACACATTGAGATTATCACGGCAGTATTACGGGTGTATTATGAATGCATTGCGCACGTGTTGCGCATGCACGGCATCTGCATTGCGGTCATAAAATAAGCGCACTCACTCCTTTCGGCATCACTATTCACACCAACAATACAGCCTCTGGAGCATTTGCTGGACTTGGACAAGTTGATCACAGAGTTAATGTTCATTTTGTCATGCGAGGGTTAACTGTTCATGAGTTTGGGCAGCGGGAGGGGGGAAGCCGCTCGGGGTGTGAGACGGTGTTTTGTTTTTTTCTTTTTTTTTGATAGCGTCACAGAAAACAGACTTCAGTGTGAGTTGTGGATAAACAGCAACTCTTTCTTTTGTTGGTGTTAAATAAAAGTCCTGGATTGCAGCAGCTACGTCTTTGTAGATCTGCACAGCCGGACCGGCACTGACTGGCAGATATATCACTTTCTGCCACATATAGTACTTTGGGTTTACGTGACATGTTTGTTATGCATTCACAGATTGTCCACAAATCAGCTGCAAAGCAGGTGTAATAAAAACACTTTATTTGTGGCCAGTTTGTATGCATTCGCTACAACATATTTTAGTTTGTGATGTGGACATGATGGGCACGATATATATCTGTTTTACACACTGTCCCGGTCCGCTGCCAAGCCACAAATCCCTGTCAGTTGCGGATATCAGCGGTTAACGTCAGATATACAGCGCATAGAGTGAGTATGTACTGTGAATGAATTGAGTATATATGGAGTATGTGAGGCGGATGTTGTCCACATCCAGATTTTTGAACAGCTCCAAAATCCTTGCTGTGGACTGCGTGCCTCTGCGTAGAGCACGGGCATGTTCGGATGACGGCCAACTCATACAGGCATGTTACACGGATATTGCAGATGTTTGGCGAATATGGGCCAATTTTGTGCGCAATCCATACGCAAATCCTCCTAAACGCCAGTGGGACAGGGTCCTTAGTAACCAAAGGTTTAAGGTTAGGATCAGAGGTCAGCAGTTAGAGAAATAAATAAAAATAAATAAATGCCAGAGACACAAACTGAGGACTGTTGAATTCTGGCAGAGGTCTGGACTCCCCGAGTGCCATCTAGCTGAGGTTAGATCCAGACAAATCTTGTGTTTTTATAATCTGGCTGTGTTGATGTGCTGCAGGCTGCTGCTGTTTTTTGACCTCTGAAAATTGGGTTTTCCAGTCAGTGCATTTGTGTGCTGCTTAAGCTTTACTGTGAACACCTGAACATATCATCACCTGAACGCCTCGTCCAGGTTAGTGTCCCGTATCTGCTTCCAGTCCAAATCACTAACTGACTTCTTGAGAGTTTGTGTTTCTGTCTGCTGCTTCAACACGTCTGAGCACTGCAGTCCAACGTGTGTCATCTTCTTCTTTAGCCACATACATGCAATCTGTCCAAATAAGAGGACGGACAGCTCCTCGTGTCCACAGAGGACTCTGAGTTCTCTGTACATGGTGAATTTAAACAGCCATGAGGATCCTGATGCTGCTTTCATGATGTCTTCTTCATCTTCTCTCTGGCATCAAACTCCTGTTAAGGCTGCATCATTGTGATTCTTTTCATTGGCTCTCCACATGATGTTCAGGTGTAGAAAGGTGCAAGGATTCAAGAAGAATGCAGGTGTCGAAAGGTGTCAAGGTTGAAGAAGATTCCCGGTGTAGAAAAGGTGCAAGGATTCAAGAAGAATGCAGGTGTCGAAAGGTGTCAAGGTTGAAGAAGATTCCCGGTGTAGAAAGGTGCAAGGATTCAAGAAGAATGCAGATGTCGAAAGGTGTCAAGGTTGAAGAAGATTCCCGGTGCAGAAAGGTGCAAGGATTCAAGAAGAATGCAGGTGTCGAAAGGTGTCAAGGTTGAAGAAGATTCCCGGTGCAGAAAGGTGCAAGGATTCAAGAAGAATGCAGGTGTCGAAAGGTGTCAAGGTTGAAGAAGATTCCCGGTGCAGAAAGGTGCAAGGATTCAAGAAGAATGCAGGTGTCGAAAGGTGTCAAGGTTGAAGAAGATTCCCGGTGCAGAAAGGTGCAAGGATTCAAGAAGAATGCAGGTGTCGAAAGATGTCAAGGTTGAAGAAGATTCCCGGTGCAGAAAGCTGCAAGGATTCAAGAAGAATGCAGGTGTCGAAAGGTGTCAAGGTTGAAGAAGATTCCCGTGCAGAAAGGTGCAAGGATTCAAGAAGAATTCTGATTTAAAATCTGTTTGAAATCTTGTCTCGATGATTGCAGAGGTTCTTTTTTTCTCGTGATGATTTGGTGACATTCTGTGGGAGCAGCTGTTTGAATGTGGGTGATCCATCACGTGGTTTTCGTCTGATCACAGCTGTATTAATTCTGCAGCATCTGAAGGTTTAACACGATGACAGGAAGTGGTTTTGCTAAACCGTGCGCCAGCCTGGATGTGTTTTGTCTGTGCTGCTGCGGACGCTCACATCAACCCTGACGGCCAAACGCACCATACCCATGATGCTCCCTGGCTTCTTCCAAGTGACAGTGAGGCAGCAGGAGGCAGCGTCCCCGCTGCGGAGACACGGCGGGACAGCAGGTGTCCAGAGAAGTGCAGCACTGTAGCCACTAAATAGCACCCCCTGCAGGTGGACTGTGACTGATGATGAATGAAAGAGTGAGCAGAGATCATAAAGTGTTGGGAACAAATGTGAGCGCTTTCAGGGAGCTCTTTACTCCACGTGCACTGAGCGTGCAGCTGAGGAGTTTATTTGATGCAGGGGAAGACTAATTGTGGAGACAACACTTAAATCTGTGATAATTAGAAGTGATCTGGGGTGAAATATAATAAGTAGGAATTGTGCCCCAGAGGAAAGAGGATGAAGCCGTATTTCAGCGCTGAAGCCAGTGTGGCTGTCAGGAGGTCGCTGTGCCGGAGCATCACAACGGTGATCTTAATAAGGGAGCATTAAGCAAATTACGTGCAGAAATGGACACTCATTTCCCCGCCCCAGGCAGCCGCTTTTATTATTGGCTTAGACCTCTGGAGGTATTAATCTAAAAGTGGGCGGTTCTTCAGCGCAGAGGCCAGTGCTGCTGGAAACCAACCTGCTGTTCCTTCACCACGTCACCCTGTAACGTGACGGGGTTATGAGTCCAGGTCAGCCACACCTCCAGGAGCATGGATATCATCACCGCCCCCTGCTGGGCACGCCCCTCACTAACACACTGCACCGTGCATATGCAGCACAAACACTGTCCTGTCAGCATGGACGCAGGTGGAACTTTAGGCGCTGACCGTCTTTTTATTTATTCATTTTACTAAACAGGCCGACAGGGTTCCACTTCACAATCAAACATTCTGATTTGTTTTTGATGCTTGACTTGTGTTAACCCTTTAATTGGACTAAACCTTCATGAGTCAATCTTTGATTGCTGGACACCCTGCGTCCACATTCCCGAGACAGATGTTAATTTGACAGATGTGAGAGAGTATTTTCCACAGAGATGTAACATCCAACACAAACCAGTTCTGCAACAAGCAGCTGTGAAATGTGAGTACAACTACTGACTGGATGACCTCATGATCCTCGGAGCCGGTGGAGTATCCAAATTTTCTGTAACATTGCTTCAGTGAGCCAGAACATGTGTGATTGGCTGTGTGGCCTAATTAACATATAAAATAGGTTACTGTTTGTTTTCTGATGATCCCCAGTCTGTGACCACCTTCACGTGCTGGTGAAGGGAACAGAGGTGATGAGGAAGTAATGGGTAGATATGGTATCAAGGACAGGAATGTGGAAGGACAGATGGTAGGTGATTTTGCAAAAAGGATGGAAATGGCTGTGGTGAATACCTACTTTAAGAAAAGGGAGGAGCACAGGGTAACAAAAGAGTGGAGGAAGGTGCACACAGGTGGACCACATTCTGTGTAGGAGATGCAAGCTAAAAGAAATCACAGACTGTAAGGTGGCAGGACAGAGTGTCGTTAGACAGCATAGGATGGTTGTTTGTAGGATGACTTCAGCGGTGCAGAAGAAGAAGAGAGTGAGAACTCAACAAAGGATCAGATGGTGGAAGCTGAAGGAGAAATTCAGTGAGCAGGTGAGAGAGGCACTGGATAGAGGAGAAGCAATTTTGGACAACTGGAAAACTGCTGCAGATGTGGTGAGGGAGACACCTAGGAAGGTACTGGGTGTGACATCTGGACAGTGGAAGGAAGACAAGGAGACTTGGTGGTGGGACTGAAGAGGTCCAGGAAAGCATAAGGAGGAAAAGAGGTTGACAAAAAAGTTTTGGGATAGTCGGAAGGAAGTAAGAAAGTAGACAGGAGTACAAGGAGATGTGGCGTAAGGCAAAAGAGAAGTGGCAAAAGCGAAGGAAAAGGCATACTGCGAGCTGTACAAGAAGTTGAATAGTAAGGAAGGAGAAAGAACTTGTACCGATTGGCTAGACAAAGGGACAGAGCTAGAAAGGATGTGCAGCAGGTTAGGGTGGTAAAAGATGCACATGGTAATGTGCTGACAAGAGAGGAGTGTGTGCTGAGAAGGTGTAGAAGAGAGAGAGAAAAGGTTGGACAATAAAGAGTGTAAATAGTAAGGATGAAGTGAGGGCAGCAATGAAGAGGATGAAGAGTGGAAAGGCAGATGGTCCAGATGACATTCCAGTGGAGGCATGGAAATGTCTTAGAGAGATAGCAGTGGAGTTTCTAACCAGATTGTTTAATAAAATCTTGGAAAGTGAAGAGGATGCCTGAGGAGTGGAGACGAAGTGTGCTGGTTCCTATTTTCAAGAACAAGGGTGGACGTGCAGAGCTGCAGTAACTACAGAGGCCTAAAGATGATTAGACACAGCATGAAGTTATGTGAAAGAGTAGTAGAAGATAGGCTTAGAAAACATGTTAAGATCTGTGAGCAGCAATATGGTTTCATGCAGAGAACGAGCACTACAGATGCAATGTTTGCTCTGAGAGTACTGTTGGAGAAGTATAGAGAAGGCCAGAAGGAGTTACCCTCTGTGTTTGTGGATTTAGAGAAAGCTTATGACAGGGTGCCAAGTAGTAGCAAGGAAGTAAAGTTTATTTGTATAGCATCTTTCAAGACAAAATCACAAGTGCTTTACAAGAATTTAAACACACAGAAATAAAAACACAGAAACTAAAAGCAAGCAATACAATAAAACGAGTTAAAAGCAAGTCTGTACAAAGAGAAAAGTTGTGGTATTGTATGAGGGTGTTGAAGTCTAGAGTGGCAGAGAAGTATCTGAGGGTAGTGCAGGACATATACAAGGACCATGTGACACTGGTGAGATGCGCAATAGGAATGACAGACTCATTCAAGGTGGAGGTGGGATTACAACAGGGAGTCCTTTCTTTTTTTCTTGTTTGCAGTGATGGACAGGTTGACAGATGACATCAGACAGGAGTCCCCATGGACTATGATGTTTGCAGATGACATTGTGATCTGTAGTGAGTAGAGAGCAGGTTGAGTCTAGTCTGGAGAGGTGGAGATATGCTCTGGAAGGTGAAGAAGAGAGTTCAGGCAGGGTGGAGTGGGTGGAGAAAGGTGGCAGGAGTGATATGTGATTGAACAATATCAGCAAGTGTGAAGGACAAAGTTTTACAAGACAGTAGTGAGACCAGCTATGTTGGACGGCTTAGAGACGGTGGCACTAACAAAAAGACAGGAGGCGGAGCTGAAGATGACGAGCATGGACAGATTAGGAATGAACATATCAGAGGGACAGCTCAGGTGGATGGTATGGAGACAAAGGCAGAGGTGTGACTGAGATGGTTTGGACATGTGCAGAGGAGGGACCCAGGGTATATAGGGAGAAGGATGCTGAGGATGGAGCCACCAGGCAGGAGGAGAAGAGGGAGACCAAAGAGGAGGTTTATGGATGTGCTGAGGGAGGACATGCAGGTGGTTTGTGAGACAGAGGAAGACACAGAGGACAGGGTTATGATCTGCTGTGGGCCCCCTAATGGGAGCAGCCAGAAGGAGAAGATAAAAGTGTAAACAAAGAGCATCAAAGTGAAGAAAAAAAGTCTGTTTTGTGCTAATAGAAAAAGACACACACACACACACACACACATTAAAATGCCAACAGACAGGTTATTATATTACTATTATTATTATTTTTTTAATCCTGTACATCATGACACCTTCATTTTTTTTCTGGCCGAAGACCATTTCATGTTTTATTTTCAAAACTGGGACATAAGCGTGTTTTAACTGATTCAGTGAATGTCTTCAATAATCTGTTTATATTCCATCTGGTCACCAACATGCAAATGTTTTATGTAAAGAATTAAAATCTGGTGGCACCTTCACAAATCAGAGTTTTAAGGTTCAAAGCTGCTTTTGTCACAGATGCAGGAAAATGACTTCACAGCACAGAATCCTGTAATAAAAGCCATGAATCGAGATGTTTAAGCATACAGGAGATATGTGCAGAGTTCTGGAATATTGTGCAAAGATGAGTAAAGTGATCGTTAGCAGCTTTTTCAGAAAAGCAGTAAAATGTTGGAGCTGTTGACCCATTTTACTGCTCACAAGAAGAAGAGTGTCTTAACCTGAAGGTCCTGAACATCTGCATCCTTTTATTGTGAATTTGCTCAGATAGTGTTGGAGATGTTGAGATGCTTCTGATGATGTCAGGATGGGAGGGTCATGCTGAAACTCTGAGGTTGTGTGAAGAAATCCAGTCTTTAGATTTATTGAGCAGGTAGGTGGAGCTGCTTGTCTTATGTTGGGTTGTCAGTGGTGTGCGTATTTGTCATTTTGACAAGTACAATCAAAGGTAAGGTGCAAATATTAACCTGAGTAAACCACATGCAGACGTAAAAAAATGAAAAAGGTGTGCTCAAAGAGCAAGAAAAGTATGCACAAAACTGGAAATTGTGTCAAGCTTACTGGTACAGCGTGGCTGGACACAAATGCAGTATTCGGATGTCGATAAACAGGGTTTAATAAGAGTTCATGCATTAAGCAAGATCCGAAGCATTAAGCAGAGACAAAGTCAAAAAACAGGCAGGCAGGTCAAAAAAACATGGAGTAGGCAAAACCAGGACAAATGCTCAGAAGAAAAAGTGCTCACAAGTGGCTCAAGGCTCAACAATCTCGCAGCTACGTAAGGTGAAAGGTGTGGCTTAAATAGAGGGAGTGATTAGCAGGAAATGCAGGACAGGTGTTTGTGGAAAGATCTGGAAAGGGGTGTGGCAAGCTGGAGGACCAAGGGAAAAAGCCTATCACGAAGCAGAGACAGCAGACAAGAAAAGTCCCTCCACCAAAACCCCAAGCAAACATAATAGTGATTGGCAGAAAGAAAATAAAGAAAGCCTAAAGACACTCCGTACAAACCACACTCACGACATCTTGCACATATATTTCCCTCATTTCAAGTGTGTCATGTGACCTGGCTGTTTAGTTCCAGTGGCATTCAAAGCTCTAAGAGCAGTTGTGTAGAAACTGTTTTTCAGTCTGTTTGTTCTTGCTTTCATGGCCCTGTACCGTCTGCCTGATGGTAGCAGCTCAAACAGGAGAGTGTCCAGGGTGGGTTGACTGCTTCAGGATGGTGTTGGTTCTCCTGAGACAGTCAGATCCATGAAGGTCCACCAGTGTGGGTAGAGGTCACCAGTGATCTTCGCTGTAGCTCTTTCCTGTTTTGAAGCCTTGAGGGGAACCGGTGCTGAGTGTGAGAGCTGTGGATATGTGGGGGCCAATTCTGACTCTCTGTGAGCCATCTGACAGAAGGTCCTTAATCCAAAGACATGTGGAATGAGGTTAGACTGAGGTTCAGCGGGTTCCTCATGAGGCCATGGGGAAGGATGGTGTTGAATGCTGAACTATAATCCACGAAGAGAAGATGGGCGTATTTACCCTGTTGGTCCAGGTGGTCAGCATGGTGTGGAGGACAGCGGTCACGGCGTCCTCTGTTGACCTTGTAAGTGAATTAGTTTGGGTCTGAAGTGGGCGCTAGGAATGACATGATGTGACGTCTAACCAGTTTTTTTAAAAACACTTCTTCACCACCAGTGTCAGTGCAGGCAGGCTGGTCATCACTGAGGCTGGTTATGGGGGTTTCTTGGGGACTATGGTGGAGGTCTTCAGGTATGACGGGACAGTAGACTGTGTTAGGGAGCGGTTGAAGATTTTGGTGAAAATCCCAGCTGCACAGTCTAAAAGAATGATCTAAAGCCGATATTGATCAACGAAATATTTGTGTTTGAAATCACACAGAAGTCCACATCACCGTTACAGACATTTGGACGCGACCCGTCAAAAGTTTGGCTTCAGTCTGAGGGGGAAAGGTTCATGTGAACTCTAATCAGTGAACAGGATGTGTCCTTATTGTCCATATGAAAGAGCAGCTTTGGATTAGTTTGGAAGGTTCAAAAACATCTTCAGTATGTGAGCCAGCATCACTTTGTCCTTCTGAGTGGTGATGGGGGGGGGCACAACTCGCCTGTGACCGCTGGTGCAGGTGAGCAGATCATTTGGAGACGTGGCATTAAGCTGTCGGTGGGAGGACTGCGGCACAAACCCTGAAGGCTCGTCTCAGGATGTTTGTTGTCCTCAGGTGTTTGTTTCCCTCAGCTGATGTCACTCTCAGTGGGCGGTCGTGTGTTCTAGGAGCTGCATCGGTTTTTCCCTGTCTCTTCTCTGTGTATATTCTTGGAGTGAGTCTCAGCTCGCTTACACATTAAGAATATATACACTATATGCTGCTTTTGTTTAGTTATTTTCATTGGTCACAAAGACACTAATAAATAATGAATATAACAGTTACAATAAGAGAAACAAAATGTGTGCAAGATGGAGAGAGAGAGAAGAGACCATCACAGTGCTCCAGAAACGTGCACAGGAGTTCAGAACACACACAAAGGGGAAAAAAAAGAACTTACACCAGTGATGTGCGTGTGTGTGTGTATGTAACGTGCCGTCTGTGTTCAGCAAGCGGTCTGCATTCACCGTGCCCTCTGCATTCAAGGAGCACAACTGCGTTCAAACACGCCGTCTGCGTTCAACGCGCCGCCTGCATTCAACGAGCGGTCTGTGTTCACCGTGCCCTCTGCATTCAAGGAGCCAACTGCGTTCAACACGCCGTCTGCGTTCAACGCGCCGCCTTGCATTCAACGAGCGGTCTGTATTCACCGTGCCCTCTGCATTCAAGGAGCCAACTGCGTTCAACGTGCCGCCTGCGTTCAATGAGCAGTCTGCATTCACCATGCCTCTGCATTCACCATGCCCTCTGCATTCACCGTGCCCTCTACATTCAAGGAGCCAACTGCGTTCAACGCGCTGCCTGCGTTCAATGAGCAGTCTGCGTTCACCATGCCCTCTGCATTCACCGTGCCCTCTGCATTCAAGGAGCCAACTGCGTTCAACGTGCCGCCTGCGTTCAACGTGCTGCCTGCGTTCAATGAGTAGTCTGCGTTCAGCGTGCCCTCTGCATTCAAGGAGCCAACTGCATTCAATGCACTGTTTGCGTTCAACGTGCTGCCTGCATTCAACGCGCCGCCTGTGTTCAGCAAGAGGTCTGCATTCAGCAAGCGGTCTGCATTCAGCAAGCGGTCTGCATTCAGCAAGCGGTCTGCATTCGGCGAGCGGTCTGCGTTCCACGTGCGCCTGTGTTCAACGCACCTTCTGCGTTCAACGTGCTACCTGCGTTCAATGTGCCCTCTGCGTTCAAGGAGCCAACTGCGTTCAACACACCTTCTGCGTTCAACGCGCTGCCTGCATTCAACGCACCGCCTGCGTTCAACACGCCACCTGCGTTCAACGTGCCGCCTGCGTTCAACGAGCAGTCTGTGTTCACCGTGCCCTCTGCATTCAAGGAACCAACTGCGTTCAACGCGCTGCCTGCGTTCAACATGCCACCTGTGTTCAACGTGTCGCCTGCGTTCAACGCGCCGTCTCTGTTCAGCAAGCGATCTGCGTTCAGCGAGCAGTCTGCGTTTCAGCGAGCAGTCTGCGTTCAGCGAGCGGTCTGCATTCAGCAAGCGGTCTGCATTCAGCAAGCGGTCTGCATTCGGCGAGCGGTCTGCGTTCCACGTGTTGCCTGCGTTCAATGCACCTTCTGTGTTCAACGCACCTTCTGCATTCAACTCGCCGCCTGCATTCAACACGCCACCTGCGTTCAACGTGCCGCCTGCGTTCAATGAGCAGTCTGCGTTCACCGTGCCCTCTGCATTCAAGGAGCCACCTGCTTCACGCGCCGTCTGCGTTCAACGAGCTGCCTGCGTTCAACGTGCCGCCTGCGTTCAATGAGCCGTCTGCATTAAACATGCCGTCTCTGTTCAATGCGCAGTCTGCGGTCAATGAGCCGTCTGCGTTCAACGAGCAGTCTGCGTTCAACTCACTGTCTGCATTCAATGCGCTGCCTACGTTCAGCAACGCGGTCTGCGTTCAACGAGCGGTCTGCGTTCAATGAGCGGTCTATGTTCAATGTGCCGCCTGCGTTCAATGCACCTTCTGCGTTCAATGCGCCGCCTGCATTCAACGCGCCACCTGCATTCAACGAGCAGTCCTGCGTTTCCGTGCCCTCTGTATTCAAGGAGCCAACTGCATTCAAGGAGCCAACTGCATTCAACGCGCCATCTGCGTTCAACGCGCCGTCTGCATTCAACGAGCCGCCTGCGTTCAACGTGCCGCCTGCGTTCGACGTGCGGTCTGCGTTCACTGTGCCCTCTGCATTCAAGGAGCCAACTGCGTTCAACGCGCCGTTCTGCGTTCAACGCACCACCTGCATTCAACAAGCCGCCTGCGTTCAACCTGCCACCTGTGTTCACCAAGCCCTCTGGTCGTCTGTGTTCAAGGAGCCGTCTGCGTTTAATGAGCCGTCTGCGTTCAACCCGCTGTCATGGGTGACAGACTGTGACCTGCTTCATACCATCGCACCTCCAAGTGAGCGTGAATCCAAAGGTAGCCTGATCCACCTGCGTTCAACATGCCGCCTGCATTCAACGCGCCGCCTGCATTCAACGCGCCGCCTGCGTTCAGCGAGTGGTCTGCGTTCAGCGAGCGGTCTGCATTCAATGACGGTCTATGTTCAATGTGCCACCTGCGTTCCACGAGCAGTCTGCATTCACTGTGCCCTCTTCCATTCAAGGAGCCAAATGCGTTCAACGCGCCGTCTGCGTTCAACGCGCCAACTGCGTTCAACGCGCGTCTGCATTCAACCCGCTGTCATGGGTGACAGACTGAGGCCCGCATACCATCGCACCTCCAAGTGAGCGTGAATCCAAAGGTAGCCCTATTCGACATGGAAGAACTCTAGTCTTCTTTATTTTTCACTTCTGTTCCTGTAATCTTACCTGTTCAAATTGTGCCCCCTGTAGGTCAGCAGGTCAAGTCAAAGTACCATGAAATGAGTTTAATTGTGTGACGTTCATGAATTTATAGTTGATTCATTTTTGTCATCCGTGTGTTTGTCTCCTGATGAAGCTCTGCTGTGTCACAGACCTGCAGCACATTAAACACCTCAAACGGCCTTTTGTTTGGTTCTTATTGTTCGCAGTCTGATAGCTGAAATATTTTGCACGTCTTGAATTATGTTTCTTCTTGCTGCAGAAAGCAGGAATGTTGCACAGAAGTTGTGCTTCACCAGAAAACAGCTGACATCGCAATTCTTCTGTTCATCATTTATTTATTTTTGCCTTTTTGGCGGCGGCGGGCAGTAATAAGGAGCCGTGCCCTGGACGGACACAGCGGTTCTCCCTGGTGTAACTGGTGGGTGTGGTTGTGATGTGTCACTCAGCCTCTACAGCAGATTTACAGCTTCATCTGGTGGAACCTGTGGCAGCTCTCCATGCTCACCAACATTAAAGTCCTAGAAGGAAGAAGTGGAGTGTTTACACTCTGAGAATATCACTGAAGGTGTCAGTCCGTGCCGCCACTCACACGGCACGCCGTAAACATCCACAGGTGATGGACAACAACCAGAAAGCCTTGTGTCTAATGTTTAATAATGTAGGAACTTAGAACAATGTACAAAGTACATCGTGTGGCTCTCACGGTGATACAATAAATCCAAAATAGTCACGAAATTTCTAGCTAAAATGCCTTTTTTTTCATATTTCTGAAAATTATTGATGAATTTGAGTGAATATTGGGTCTGTTAAACATTTCCTTTGAAATCCAAATCCTGATATTACCATTAATTTAAGGTTCCAACATGTCCCGCAGCTCTCTGGGGTGTCCGGGTGCAGGTCCTGTCCACAGCAGTAAGTCCTCAGCTGTAATCAATCAATCAATCAATCAATCAATCAATCAATTTTATTTATATAGCGCCAAATCACAACAAACAGTTGCCCCAAGGCGCTTTATATTGTAAGGCAAGGCCATACAATAATTATGTAAAACCCCAACGGTCAAAACGACCCCCTGTGAGCAAGCACTTGGCTACAGGGAAGGAAAAACTCCCTTTTAACAGGAAGGGAGCAGAGATCAATCACTAATGATTAAATGCAGAGTGGTGCATACAGAGCAAAAGAGAAAGAAACAGTGCATCATGGGAACCCCCCAGCAGTCTACGTCTATAGCAGCATAACTAAGGGATGGTTCAGGGTCACCTGATCCAGCCCTAACTATAAGCTTTAGCAAAAGGAAAGTTTTAAGCCTAATCTTAAAAGTAGAGAGGGTGTCCGTCTCCCTGATCTGAATTGGGAGCTGGTTCCACAGGAGAGGAGCCTGAAAGCTGAAGGCTCTGCCTCCCATTCTACTCTTACAAACCCTAGGAACTACAAGTAAGCCTGCAGTCTGAGAGCGAAGCGCTCTATTGGGGTGATATGGTACTACGAGGTCCCTAAGATAAGATGGGACCTGATTATTCAAAACCTTATAAGTAAGAAGAAGAATTTTAAATTCTATTCTAGAATTAACAGGAAGCCAATGAAGAGAGGCCAATATGGGTGAGATATGCTCTCTCCTTCTAGTCCCCGTCAGTACTCTAGCTGCAGCATTTTGAATTAACTGAAGGCTTTTTAGGGAACTTTTAGGACAACCTGATAATAATGAATTACAATAGTCCAGCCTAGAGGAAATAAATGCATGAATAGTTTTTCAGCATCACTCTGAGACAAGACCTTTCTGATTTTAGAGATATTGCGTAAATGCAAAAAAGCAGTCCTACATATTTGTTTAATATGCGCTTTGAATGACATATCCTGATCAAAAATGACTCCAAGATTTCTCACAGTATTACTAGAGGTCAGGGTAATGCCATCCAGAGTAAGGATCTGGTTAGACACCATGTTTCTAAGATTTGTGGGGCCAAGTACAATAACTTCAGTTTTATCTGAGTTTAAAAGCAGGAAATTAGAGGTCATCCATGTCTTTATGTCTGTAAGACAATCCTGCAGTTTAGCTAATTGGTGTGTGTCCTCTGGCTTCATGGATAGATAAAGCTGGGTATCATCTGCGTAACAATGAAAATTTAAGCAATACCGTCTAATAATACTGCCTAAGGGAAGCATGTATAAGTGAATAAAACTGGTCCTAGCACAGAACCTTGTGGAACTCCATAATTAACTTTAGTCTGTGAAGAAGATTCCCCATTTACATGAACAAATTGTAATCTATTAGACAAATATGATTCAAACCACCGCAGCGCAGTGCCTTTAATACCTATGACATGCTCTAATTTCTGTAATAAAATTTTATGGTCAACAGTATCAAAAGTAGCACTGAGGTCCAACAGAACAAGCACAGAGACGAGTCCACTGTCCGAGGCCATAAGAAGATCATTTGTAACCTTCACTAATGCTGTTTCTGTACTATGATGAATTCTAAAACCTGACTGAAACTCTTCAAATAGACCATTCCTCTGCAGATGATCAGTTAGCTGTTTTACAACTACCCTTTCAAGAATTTTTGAGAGAAAAGGAAGGTTGGAGATTGGCCTATAATTAGCTAAGATAGCTGGGTCAAGTGATGGCTTTTTAAGTAATGGTTTAATTACTGCCACCTTAAAAGCCTGTGGTACATAGCCAACTAACAAAGATAGATTGATCATATTTAAGATCGAAGCATTAAATAATGGTAGGACTTCCTTGAGCAGCCTGGTAGGAATGGGGTTTAATAGACATGTTGATGGTTTGGATGAAGTAACTAATGAAAATAACTCAGACAGAACAATCGGAGAGAAAGAGTCTAACCAAATACTGAAGCAAGCTGTAACACATCAACAGTTCCATCCTGTTTCTCAGTGCTCTATGTTGTCAACCATAGTCCCAAACTTAAAGCATCGGGGAAACGTCCCACTGTCTCCACGGGAGGACGGGAGGATGGGAGGCCAGCACTGAGATCTAAATACCCTCTGATCCCCCTGTGGGACATGATGGGGATCGAGAGAGTTTGAACCCAGTATCCCGGGTCATGGTACCAAACTGGGAGGTGGCTACAAACAGAGTCGCCATCATTATTAGTACGATGAGTCCATAAGCTGAATAAGTCCATAACTTAAATTGGCCCATTAGGAGAATAAGTCCATGGCTCATGATGTTTCATCATACATGTACAGCTGCTCTGTGATCCATCCATATGAAGAAAAAATCATCCTCCATGTGTTTTCCCTTTTGTGAAAGACTGAATAAAAATCAATGTTTTGAAGTAGCTGACAAAGCTCTTTTTGAATTTCTAAGGCCCATGATGCACTGTTTCTTTCTCTTTTTGCTCTGTATGCACCACTCTGCATTTAATCATTAGTGATTGATCTCTGCTCCCCTCCACAGCATGTCTTTTTCCTGGTTCTCTCCCTCAGCCCCAACCAGTCCCAGCAGAAGACTGCCCCTCCCTGAGCCTGGTTCTGCTGGAGGTTTCTTCCTGTTAAAAGGGAGTTTTTCCTTCCCACTGTAGCCAAGTGCTTGCTCACAGGGGGTCGTTTTGACCGTTGGGGTTTTTACGTAATTATTGTATGGCTTTTGCCTTACAATATAAAGCGCCTTGGGGCAACTGTTTGTTGTGATTTGGCGCTATAAAAAAATTGATTTGATTTGATTTAATTTAAGGATTTGTTTCCATCTTCTGTCAAGGAGCAACTCTGAAACGTGCTCAAACTGTGCGACAAAGACCTGAAGCATGCGCAAACTGTACGAAAAACAACCTGAAGCATGCACAAACTGTACGAGATACAACCTGAAGCATGCTCAAACTGTATGAGAAATGACCTGAAGCATGCTCAAACTGTATGAGAAATTGTTGTGAAAGTGTCGTGACCCGGACCCACAACAGGGGGCGTTAATGAACGGACAATGGATAAGCCAAAAAGTAACAATTTAATGTTGTGAATCGCACAACGACGTACAGACAATAACAATATGGTGGACTGTCAATCATACACCAGGTGACGTGTGGGCAGGCTCGACGATAGAAGACGCCTGGCGAGAGAAAAGCCGGATCCACACAGCTTCCACCGCCAACGGAGCTGAAGAACACCGGAGCCGCCAAGCCCTGTGCCCCAGGTGGCCGCTGTCTTCAGCAGTCAGACCCGGTACTGCTGGCAGAGAACAGAGACAGTCCAGATGAGTGTGAGGTCGCACACTCAGTAATCCCACATTCAGTGTTTAGTTAGGAGGGAGCACCTCCACCTCCAATCACACACTCGTGCAGCTCCTGTCTAACCACTTATCTGGTTGGAGTGTGAAGCGAAGCCGTCGCTGATCACACCAAACGCCAATCCCACAGATAAGGACACACCACAGGAAAACGGCTGCAAAGAAGTTCAGATTATTACTCAATGTTTTGAGTCAGCAGAGAAAGTTACCTGATTTGGTAGTTGATTTCTCGGCGGGGAGGTGGAGTTGCAGTCCGGCCTTTATGGTGGTGGTGATGAGTAGTGGATGAGTGACAGCTGGTAGATGATGAGTGACAGCTGTCACTCCTGGTCGCTCTGACGCCCTCTCGTGCTTGAAGCCTGCACTTCAAGCAGGGCGCCATCTTGTGGTGGTGGGCCAGCAGTACCTCCTCTTCAGCGGCCCACACAACAGAAATGACTTGAAGCATGCGCAGCTTTATTGTATTTTACCCCGGCGTTAAAAAATTCATTACTCCACAAATAAATCCTAAGGAGCCTAATGAATCCTCCATTACTGTTCCTGGTGCAATAATCAAGCTGCAGCTCGCCGCTGACAGAATGAACGGCAGGAAGCTTCGGCGTGAATTACACCGAAGTGCACTCCAACCTTCTGCTGCTTCAGAGCCTCCCGTGTGTGCGGCGAGAGCAGCGTGAGAAGAAGCTGATTGCTTTTGCCACCAGCGGTGATGCTAATGATGACTCGTGATGTTACCATCATCACGCTGGAAAAAGCTCATTTTCTTCCAAGTTTAGCCTCTGAAACACTGCCGCTGGAAGCGTGAAGCCCACGTGGAACAGCTTTGATGTTGCCGTAGTAACCCTGCCGTGATTTCTGCTCCGTGTTCTCGCTGGGAATCTCAAGCGCCACTTGGTGCATTTTGAAAGTGTGTGAATAGATGCTGGAGCAATGAAAATGCATCCCAGCTCAAATGTTCCGCTCTATTCCCCCGTCACAGAAACACGGCCCGCCGCAGTAATCCAGCATTAATGGGAGTTCAGTTGGAGTGTCAAGAGCAGCCAAAAGCAACAGATTTTTCACCACCGCCTGACAACTAACCCACTTCATAAGCAGAGGAATAATGAAGCTTCGACGGCAGCCAGAAAGTGTGTCAGTGAAGAGAACAAATAGACGCTGTGCTCCGATGTAATTACTGCTCCGGGTTCAACCAAACTGTTGTTTTTCATCTTCTCACGTGTTAAGTGAAAGAACGCAGCAGCAGCTGCTTTACCTTTGCTGTAGACCTGCACGGTGACTAATGAGGACACCGGTTACACGATTGCTACCAAAAGTCCTGACTCACTGCACAAATTGACTCTGTGGTTGAATAATCAGGTCTGAACACATCCTGGAAACAGGTCAACAAAACAGAAAGGACTGAATAGTGTCTGCAGATGAAGGAGAACATTCTGACTTCATTGGATTAGAGGCTTCTAAAGTTTGAAGAAAGGACTTTTGTATTTCGGTTTGTTCACCTCTGAAAGGAGACCAGCTTAGTGACACATGATTCAAACGCGATGTCCTTTCATCGGCGCGTCTTTTGTCCGGCCCTTCGGCAGCTGTGTCCTGCTCAACATAGATATGATGTCATCATCACCATCATGTTGGACAGAAAAGTCAGATGTATGTGTGTATGTTTGTCCACCTATAGAGTCATAGTATGTCATATCTATGTACTAAGTACTTATGAGCCTGAATGTATCCACAATGTCCAAATACTTACCAAAGTATTGATCAGTGAAGACCAAAGCATGAGGAGGAGGATTAAAGTTGCCTTTAGTCTCACTCAGCTCACTCTTTGATGCCATTGACGGCTTAAATCAAAGACAATTAAAGCACTGGTTGCCTAGTAACTATATTATAAATGTCTGTGAAATCTCACTGCCCTGCTCGTCTTAAGTCATTTCCAGCCAATTGTTGCTTTACTGAGGGACCTGATGGAGGTCCAATGTGCCAAATCGGGAGCATTTTGCAGAGTGTGGAATGAGCTGTGAGCCACAATAACCATGGCAACAGGCAGCATGAGGCGGGACGTACTGATGAATCAAGACACCAATGTCAACTTTTCGGGTGTTTCTCTGTGATGGGTTGATGTGGCTGTTTAGTGTCTGTTCTGGAATACAAACGCACTCCGTCTGACCTCCAGTTCAAACTCTCGGATCTCTGGAGTCTGAGCTCAGGCCACTCACTGAGCAGAAACCTGTCCCCTACCAGGTTCCATCACCAGAATGTTTTTAATTCTCTGATGACACAACAGTGTAAAGGTTGAAATACAGGTGATGGACCCAAAACTGATGAAAACGGTCTTATTGCAGCTGATGGAACAGCTGGATTCAGCACACACAGAAACAGCAGCCTGTTCACTAACAGACTCTGGTGGGTTAACAAAGGACACAAGCAGAGGTTCAAAGCACATCAGGAAGGCCATCTGTGAGGCAACAGTGTCAATGAGGAAATCAGTCATGGCATTAACCAGATGAACATGCCAAAACATCATCAAAATGCAGCCAACCAAAACACCAGGCAAACAGCCCAATAATGGGCAGACGAGGCTTGAGAAACACAAGGAGGTGACACTGGTAGGCAACAGGTATTAAACACAAGAAAACAAGCTGAGAGGCCAGACAATCTGGCACTGGAGTGCGGGGCTGTGAACAGTTTAATAGTGAGTGAACAAGAAGATGCATGCGAACTGGAAACCCAAGTGCCCATAGACAGGAAGTAAAGCCAAGGAAAAGCACCAAGAATAGACGTGTCACAATAAATGCACCACAAGAAGTGACAAAATGTGAACCATGACAGACAGCAGTAGGAAAAAAAAATGTGAAGAAACATTTTTCAACACATTATGAACACAGCCAAAGTTTTCTTAGATGCAGGGGGTTAAAGGTCACCTAGACTTTGAGCCATCTTCAGGATTCCTCCTCTTTTCCATCATTTACTGTCTCTTTTTAAAACATGAGAGCCAAAGATGACTCACTGACACACGATTGGATCTTATGGTTCACTTTAAAGGTTCATGATCCAGAACATCAGGAACATCAGGTGAGTTAATCATTTAAATTCAAATACTTGATGTCACATACGTTTGTGTTTATCACTGTTGCTTGACAGAAGACAGTGCTTGAGGCCATTTCACTCAGTTCTTCAGACTGAAAAAGAATTTTCTGATGATTTCTTTCAAAATAATGAATTAACTGTTGGTAAAATCTCCATGTGTGTCCAGAAACCTGAGGACATGAGTGTGGACGTCTGTTTCTCAGACAGCTGTCCTGCTGAATCCTGATGTGAGGTAAGACGCCTGTTCTGCTCTGATGGATTCCGCCTCTTCATCTGCAAGAGATGTCACTTCAAGACACTTGAGCAAAGACGAGGACAGTCTTGTCCCTGAGCATTCCAGACACAACAATTAAAACTGTGGACTAATCCGTGTCTCGCAGCAGGTACGTTTGATATGTCTGTGTGAAGGAGCAGCCGTCGAATATTCACAAAAATAAATTAACAGTCTCTGACCTCAATCTTCTAACTTCACTTCAGTTAGGAAACACTTTAATCACTTCAATTAATTGGTTTTCAAGTATGTTCTAATGAGAAGAATGCAGAGGATTAGCATTAAGGCATTTTGGAGGAGGGGGGGTTCAGGGTTGGAGTTCTACATGGGTCATAGCCATGAAGGCGCTCTGTGCTGTCCACCACGTTGACGACGCTCTACTCTGATGCCAAATGGTTTCAGGTCTCAGTATTGGAGCTGACCTGCTTCAGGACATTCTCCTGCCATCGCAAACAATCTTTATTTCAATGTGAGACACGGGGGTCATCCGCAGACTGGAAGAAAGTAAAGGTAAGAAGGTAAAGAGGTATATCACACTGCTCTCTGTGCCAGGAAAGGTGCTTGCGGGATGATTCTAACAGGATTCAGTCCCAGTTACAGTGACTGGAGCAGTCTGGCTTCAAACCATGAGTCAACCATCCACCATGGCCGAGCTCTGCGGGTCCTTAACCTACGTAAGTGTGAATATCGATGGTGCTTCTTTGCTTTGATTTTCACAAAGCATTTTATCCAAAAGACTTGCAGGATCCCAAACAAGTTCCTGAACATCACCAGGAGCCTGCACAAGTACAAGGAACATGGGAAAGCTCAGCATGACACACAAGACAATCAAGGAGAGCACGACGTTAAATGGAGGAGGAGGTAATCACAGAACACAGAACACCTGGAGGACAATCCACAGACACGCACAGGACATTTCAAATAAGAGCGGTAAGGACAACAACCTGGAGTCCAACAACGTCACAGTCATACTGTTGTTGAAACATCACAAATGCCTGAAAACCTACAATTTGACACCAAGATCACACAAATCAAATAACATTTTTGTGAGAATAAATGATTTTGGGGTCGATTCATTAGACACCATTTTTCACTGATGCTGTAAAACATAATTCATTCTGATGAATAAAGTACAATTTGCCATAAATATTACACAGGAGCATCCCTATGCAAAAAACTAATTTTTCGGGAGGTCATTTTGGCTGCCATCTTGGATTTTTCAAGTGGTCAATGGACCACATTTTGGAAAGTGCTACTTTGGGAATCATCACACCAAGTTTGGTGTTTGCATCATCATCTGCACTATTCTGCTGGAAACTGAATTTATCTGTTTCAGTCGTCACATATGATGGATGCAGACAGCGTGGGGTGCTGTTGTCACCCTGCAACTGTGTGCACGCACACATGTGAACGAACTCCATCATGCACATCACGCATGAGCTGGAGTCTAACCCTGTTCCACGCCGACACCGTTGTTGCTAAATATTCATTGTTCCTTTGTCAAAATTAACATCCGGCTCCAATGAAACCTAAATACGGCGTGAAGTTCTCATTTGTCATGCAAAAGATGTCATCTGTTGGCGGGAGCCGAGTCGACAAGAGAAGACAGCTGTGTGATTAAAATTCTCACACGCTCTCGCGGTCTAAAACACTTTGGGGCAGACGGCTTATTATGGCATTCCCTTTCATGTCTTTGGAATAAACTTAGAGTAATACTCTTCCCCAGATCTCACACTGATTCACATCCCCGTCGGCGTGTTAGGAAGCTTCACACGGAGATGAAACGAGAAGAAGAATAAATAGTCTTTCAGATATGCACATCTGTCTAATCAGCTGTGAGACAAACAGCGAGGGTTCATCCAAAGATCAGCTGTCAGCGCGGCCGCGTGGACCAATCGGGGCGTCGTTCGTGAAGCGTCTTAGCGGTAGAGGTGCTGAGACGGCTGTCGCTGCCTCCATATGGAAAAGTCCACTGATCCCGACAACAAGGACGTGATAATAAAACCATCCAACCGTCACCTCTTGGGGGTGCTGGTGGCCACATGGTACTCAAGGTTCAAATGAGTTTGAGTCCACGTCAGCGGCGGAGCAGCGAGCTGTGATCTGTTTACCTGCTGTGTCCATTTCATGACATCAGGCTCAGTCGGCGTCACGCCACCATCTGCTCACATCCTGGAAACGACGGCCTCACGTTGAAACAGTCACCACGGAAACACAGGATGAGCACACGTTTTCAGGGACGTCCATTCAGGAAGCAAAATGTCATGAAAGTTGGAAGTGGGAGGAAGTGAGAGCACCCAGATGGAACCCACGCTAACACAGGAACAACATGCAAACTCCACGCAGAAAGGACCAGGAGGGCAGACAACCTGGAACCTTCTCACCGTGTGGAAACAATGACCCTCCAGGTCCCCACCTTCCCAATTGGGAAACAGTCAGTACTTTCCCACTAGTTATCAAATTTTAAACATTTTGCCCAATTTTCTGAACGTCAGGTCAGCTTTAGGACCATGCAGTGGTACCATACATCACCACATCCAAAGCTCCATCAAACTGCCTTTGTCCATGGATGACAGCCACCCAGGTTGACAACCGGTCCATCCCGACCTGTTGAAAGTAATCATCTCTGTGCTGCAGCCAGGTGTAACGGGCATACAGTACCTGTTCCTGTCTAGTCTCTGGGGTCCTCGACACTGAGGCACCTGTGTCCTGGATCACGTCCAGAGAAACTCACCACACGGATCAAATGTGGTGTCTGATGTTCCTCACAGTGTCAGTGATCCTCCTCATCTGAGTCTCACTAAGTAACCGTTCATTCCAGTGGGACCCAAAGATCCTCCACAGAGACCTGGGACCAAAGGCATCCAGTCCTCACCTGAGGACACTGGTTAGAGTCAGAGTCTGTCAATCAGACAGTGAGACAGGAAGCACCAGGACCCTAAAGACTTTTCTGACTAAAGACTGTTCTTCTGCAAAGCTATCAGCGCCAGCATGACCTTTGACCTCTTGACTCCATAAGAACTTCCCAGGTCTCTCTGGGTCTCAGTTTGAGGACCCAGAAACATAAAGGTCCCTGCTGAGATCAGTGAATGTCTCTATTAGTTCAAGCCTTTCACCACATACAGATAGATGCACATCTGATGGATGAGTCCAGCAAGTCACTGAAAGCTTCCTCACTCTGGTTCTGAAGTGCTGCAATCAGCGTGTTCACTGATTCCACAAAGATCACAGCATTATCTGCAGTATCAAGGTCAGAGAATCTGTCCTTATCAACAAAAGTACCTAAACCACTGGTTTCCACAAGCTGACTCAGTACTCATTCCAGCACCCAGTCCAGCACCCAGTCCAAAACACAGTCCATGCAAATGCTGAACAAAGTTGGACCCAGAACACATCCCTGGGGAACACCAGAATTCACAGGGGAAAAGCTGGATATGATGTCCAGTAAGTTGTTTGGGATTCTGTGAATTTTCAGGATGTCCCACAGAGCAGCTCAGCTGAACCAAACATGGTGTGGATGTCTTCACAGGCTACACTGAGTCCTTCCAGATCACCAGCACAGTCAAAGGTTGTAACGTGCTGTATAGGCATGTGAATCTCCTCACTGACAACGACTCGATACGATTCACCCCTCTTCCCGAGTCAATGGGATTTGATATGTATTTGATGGTGATTCGATTCCTCACAATGCGATATGATGCAATTTCGTGTGATACGATTAATGATGCGTATTGATAAGATTTTATTGATATTGATGCCATTATCGATTCTGCTTATCGAGCCGATTCTTTATCAATTCCCTTATCAATACCTCCTGTGAATTTTCTGTGTACTAAAAGTAGGCTTTAGAGGTTTTCTATGTCAACAACGTTTTATTATGTCTTAAAGTAAATAAATATGAAATTGGTCCTTAAACTCTGGACATAAATAGAAATCAATAAAATCTGTAGTTTTTGTCAAAAGCATTTCCTTTCAGATATTAAGGAAACAAATGTAACTCCGTAGACTCTGAGCTGAGCTCTTCAGCCAGCTGCTGCACGTCAGGATGTAACTCATAAAATGTAGGACATCTCATTTTGGGCAAAAAACAAAAAAGGTTTTGGTCTGTTGTAGTTTATTTTTGTATTACAGTGTCTGGAAAGATGTTTCATTTGATTTAAAACAGCAATTCACTCTGAAGTTATTAATTCCAACTGTGCGTGGGAAAAAAAATCAGTGCAAGCAGGCAGCGAGTGATGCAACACGATTCAACCCATCAATTGAATCGATGCACACAGAATGAATTGATGCACTCGCATCACGCACATTTGTATCCAGATACCGATACGTATCGATTAATCTCCACATGCTTCATGCTGCACGTTCAGACGTGAGCTGATGAACGGAGCAGTAACGTTATCCTGATTAATGCTGTTCATTTTGACTCCTGTATCATAAACGTGACGGATTGTGGCGGTGCACCGTGCAGCGTTTTGTCCGTGGACACGGTGCAGTCTGTGTGCACGACCCGTTCATCAGATCCTTCTGGCCTTTGTGGCGCTGCTGCTGGCGGTTCTGATCAGCCCCGTTTGTCTCGGGCCCCCCAGGCGTCATGAATTAGCAGCTTGTTGTTGTGTGTCTGTGTGCGACAGAAGACGGCGGGGACACGAGCTGTGACTAAACAGCTAACAGAGTGTCTCTGCTCACTGTGGTGTTAATGTGGTGTGACTGCACACCGCTTACATCCACTCCTCATCTGGAGGCAGCGCTAAAACCAAGAAACCAGCCCCTGAAATCAAACCCGAACACACAACAAGAACACCAGACACGCAGCGTGGCACTGCTGCACATATCCCCTCGTTCCTGGAGTATAGTTCACGGGTTTTTTACTGGGTCTGGGAGGTCCAAGGACTTATATACTCTGGTGCCTGAAGCCAGACACCGGGGAACTGAAGGTGGGCATCGAGTGATTCAGAGTTCCCAAACCGCTCGAGTGTGTCAGTGCTGATATCACAAACGACGCTGGAGAAAACGTCTGGGAAGGTTAGCATCGGTAGCTCGTCGGAATCAGCGGACCAGCTCCTCAAACCGTCTCTGGTTTGTTGAGCTTCTTTCTCAAACTTGCTGTGGATTTTGTCACCCAACATTGTTGTTTTTTCTCTTCACTGTTTGTTTGTTCGACTCTGCGGCTCTTTGTTTCACCCCTGGTTGGTTGTTTGTTTGTTTGTTTGTTTGTCTGTTTGTTTGTTTGTGAACACCCTGTAACCCACAAATAAATTTTTCATACATCGTTATGATTTACTGAAGATTCATATCCTGATAGGCAAGAACTGATTCAGTTTTCAAGGTCAAAAGTCAAAGTCAGGAAAAATCTTGTCCTTAACATTGAAAGAATTTTCAAAAATCATAACTCTGTCATAAAGACCAATTTCTTTCATATTTGACAGTGTTATGCAGGATGTTGTCCTTTATCAGCTGACAATGTTTGATCCACATCCAATCCAGATTTCAGATTTTGTGGCCATTTAAATTGAACATCAAAAACTCCATTTAATATATATTTTACATTATATCTTAATGAAACGGGCTCCAATCACACTCATGTTTGAAAGTGAGGTGCAGACTGACATTCACTATCACCTGACAAAGTCTGATCCGGATCTGATTTAGCAGATATTTTATTATAACATTTTAAAGCCCTTTTAATCTATATTTTGTATTATATTTATCTTATGAAAAGTCACCTCTAACAGGACTTAGACCTTGAAAATTTTTTCCAAAGTAAAACGTTGCAGAATTAGAAACTAGTGTTTGCAGAGGTTTACGCTCTTATGAGCGCAGTGCTCTAGTTATTCATTTATTCATCTACATTTTTATTACTATTCAGTGTTCACCACATGAAATTCATTCATTTTCAGCCAGCGAGAGTCTGGGTCACAGCAGCAGCAGAACAAGCAGCTCATCCCACACTTCTCTTTCCTCTGCCAAGTCCTGTAACTCTTCCGGGGGCATCCTGAGGCGTTCTGAAGCCAGCTGGTGAGTTCAATCTCTCCAGCGCGTCCTCCCACTAAACATTAGATGTCTTATGGATGTTCTATGGACCCTACAATCAGACATCTAATGTTTAGTGGGCTGGGTCTTCTCCGGGGCCTCCTCCCGGTTGGACATTCCTCAAAGACTTCCCTAAGGAGATGACCGAGGGTGTCCTCACCAGACACCTGAACCATCTCAGCTGGCTCCTTTTGATGCAAAAAAGCAGTGGCTCTACTCAGAATCCCAGAGAGTCGACCTTCCTGCCCTGTCCACCAGTTCAAGCCCAGATACTCGACAAAGGAATCATATGTCCACTGCTTGTATCTGCATGTTTATTTTTTCAGTCATTACCCAAAGTTCATGGCCATAGGTGAGGAAAGGAGCGTAAACTGACAGTCTCCTCTCCTGGCCCAGCTCCTTCTTCACCACGACGGACCGGTACGAGGCTCGTAAAATCTGAGACTCTGCCCCAATCCATCTATCGATTTCATGCTCCAACTTAGTCCCACTGAACAAGATCCCAAGATACTTCAACTCCTCCAGTTGGGGCAGTAACTCCCCACTGACCCAGAGGGGACAATCCAGCATTTTCTAACAGAGGACCAGGGTCTCAGATTTGGAAGTGAAGATTTTCATCCCAGTCGCTTCACATTTGGCCTCAGACCTGCTCAGTGCATATCGCAGGTCACCGCCTGATAAAACCAACAGAACCACATCATCTGCAAAAAGCAGGGATTCAACTCTGAAGTCACCAAATTGACACCCTCTAGTTCCTGACTGCACCTTGGAATTCTGTCCATGAACATGACGAGCAGGATTGGTGACAAGGGGCAGCGCTGGCAGAGTCCAACACTTGCCAGGAACAGGTCCGACGTCATGCAGAGGATGTGGACACAAGCGGTTCACACAAACATAGAACAAATGAACTCATAACTCAAACTGAAAACAGAGCGCACACGCAGCCGCCACTGTTTGTTTAGGTGAACGTGAGCGTGACGGAATGCAGCTGTTGGCCGTTCTCTGTTCTCCTGTTTGGAGTTTGGTGCTGAGTGAAGTGGAATTCTGTGGCTCATTAACAGAATTATCCACCCTAACGTCATCACCGTCATCTCTAACACTGAGCCCCACAGCCCGTTCTGTCATGTGCTGCTTGTTGAGGTTCCGTGTGCTCTTTAACATGATGCTTTGGAGGCATCAGGAACTACCTGCTCAGCTCCACAGGGCCCGGCAGGTCCTCGCTGTGTCTGCTTCACCATTAATCCTCACAATAGGGTCCAGAGTGAGTGTGTGAGGCCCCCATCGGCCCCTAATCAGCTCCTGACGTGGCACAGGGTCACCTCTGGTTCTGCCTTTGGATCGGAAATTAACACGAACCCCCGTGCACACTGACACTAACAGCTCCAATTAGTCAGCTGAACCGTCTCCAGCGTGTGAGGGAACTGTCCTGTGTGGCAGTACTGCAGAAAAGAAGTATGAGTCCAGCTGTTACCTGTGAGGTGACTCTGGACCTGCTGGTCCTCGGTGCTGCTGTTAAATGACGCCTTCCAGGCAGCTGGGAAAGTGGAACACGTTACTGTGCAGGATCACTGCAGTGCAAGAGTTCTAAGCCCGAGTGTGTGACGTGCAGGGATTTGGTTCGAAGTGAAGTAGCTGCACTTGCTGCAGATGTTCTGAGGTTTAGTAATTATCATTTAATAACTGACGAGCGCTGCTTTACTTTGACTGTTCTGAGATTTATGGTTAAGAACATCATAAATCTCTGGAGGTCATGTGACATTCTGTGAGAACTTTGGTTTGAATCCTAACTGAGCAGTTCAGTGGACAGATGAGATAAATCCACCCATGTCCTCACAGCAGAGCTTTGACAGGTCCTTATTCATCACTGATTCATAAAACAAACGTTTAAAAATGGGATTAAACAAAAACTCAGAGTCGCTTTGGTGGTGAAAAGATCTGGATTATCAGCTTTATTACTGTGAGATGGATGTTTGTGTTTATTTATGTCACTAAGTCAGACATTAATATCTCATCTCATCTCTGTGTGTGTGGTTTGAGTTGATGTGGATCTTCTGAGGACGGCTTCAGTCCTTCATCTGCACCTGTTCTTCTCTTTAAAAGTCCTTAAAGTGAACCGTTTTCACTGTCAAATGTCACTGTGTCCGATTGTCCCACCTGTGAGCTCAAAACCTTTCAGAAAGAAATGTGGAAGCCATTTCTGTATGTTGGCCCTAACCCTAAGCCCAAACTGTGAACATGAAGAGTTAAAGTTTGATTGGTCATAAACAGTTAAACTTTGGTCATAAAGGTGGACCCTTGAATCAGTCACTCAGCAGTTGTGTGTGAAAACTGTAATGAACATTAAACGTATATTTCAATGAATGTGTGAATTTACATTTCTGCTCATAAAGTGTTTCTTCAATTTCAAACAGGTCAAAAGGTCAATAATCTTGAGGTGACATCATCATGTACTTCCTGAAATGTAAACGCGATGGTGAGCTGAAGGCCATTTTTGTCAGAAAAACAATATTTACCTGCAAACAAATAATGGTTGTTTACAATCGTCATTAATTCTGAGGTTTAGTTAAAGTTTTGGACACATTTGTCTTTGCGAAATTATGAATTTGCAGCTCTGGGCAAAGTTGTGTAGAAAATCAATAAGGCACAAACAGGTTCCAATTAGGTGGAAATGAATCAGGAAAAACAGGCTTATAAATACCTGAGCTCCGGGAAACTGAAGTCGAGTCCAACACAGAGTCTGAGGCAGCGCACACATCAATCAGACAGACCGAGAGCGTGCACGAGAGCGTGCACAAATCAATAACAGATGATTCCATTCCAGGTACATAATGGCAGCAAGCCAAAACCTGCAGTGACACGGAACAGGACTAAAAACACACACACGCAGGTTTGTATGTTACATCCACTTTAGTCCATGACACAACTCAGAAATACTAACATAACATAAATAATCTTTAAGAGAGAAGGACTTAAAACTGAAAATGATTTATTATCTGGTGAGTTATTGTCTCATTATCAGGCAGCGAGTCATTATGAGGCACATCATAATTGTAACTTAATGTCTCATTACATGTTTGTGATATTATTAATGTAGAAAATAAATCAGTTTGTCTGCACACTGTGTGTGTCTCTGCACGCCGTGTGTGTCTCTGCACGCCATGTGTGTATCTGCACGCCGTGTGTGTGCCTGCACGCCGTGTGTGTCTCTGCACGCCATGTATCTACATGCCGTGTGTGTATCTGCACGCCGTGTGTGTGTCTGCACGCCGTGTGTGTGTCTGCACGCCGTGTGTGTCTGCAAGCTGTGTTTGTCTGCACGCCGTGTGTGTATTGGCACTTCGTGTTTGTCTGCACGCCGTGTGTGTATCGGCACTTCGTGTTTGTCTGCACGCCGTGTGTGTCTGCACGCTGTGTGTGTCTGCAAGCTGTGTTTGTCTGCACGCCGTGTGTGTATCGGCACTTCGTGTTTGTCTGCACGCCGTGTGTGTCTGCACGCTGTGTGTGTCTGCAAGCTGTGTTTGTCTGCACGCCGTGTGTGTATCAGCACGCCATGTGTGTCTCTGCACGCCATGTATCTGCACGCCGTGTATGTGTCTGCACGCCGTGTGTGTATCTGCACGCCGTGTGTGTGTCTGCACACCGTGTGTGTGTCGCACACCGTGTGTGTCTGCAAGCTGTGTTTGTCTGCACGCCGTGTGTGTATCGGCACTTCGTGTTTGTCTGCACGCCGTAGTGTGTCTGCACGCTGTGTGTGTCTGCAAGCTGTGTTTGTCTGCACACCGTGTGTGTATCAGCACTTCGTGTTCGTCTGTACACCGTGTGTGTCTGCACGCCGTGTCTGTGTCTGCACACCGTGTCTGCACCCTGTGTCTGTGTCTGCATGCCGTGTCTGTGTCTGCACACCGTGTCTGCACCGTGTCTGTGTCTGCACGCCGTATCTGTGTCTGCACGCCGTGTCTGTATCAGCACTTCGTGTTTGTCTGCACACCGTGTGTGTCTGCACCCTGTGTCTGTGTCTGCACCCCGTGTCTGCACGCCGTGTCTGTGTCTGCGCACCGCGTCTATGTCTGCGCGCCGCCTCTGTGTCTGCACTCCACGTCTGTGTCTGCACAGGTGAGTTGTGGGGGTCGGGCTGCTACAGAGAACGGTGAGGACTCTGCAGTGTGGAGATGATCTGCTTTATGTGATGTCACACTTTCAGGTGTGGGAGCTCGTTTCTGTTGCACAATCAAAGCCGACATTATATTTTCAGTCCATCAGTGTTTGATGAAATTCAAACATTCAATTTTAAGAAACATTTTTAAAATATTTGCTAAAAAATCCTTGAGATTATTTTACAGTAACTGAGACTGTAGATTAGTTCAAGTGTTAAAAACAAGCTTCTTGTTGTAACAGTTTTTGGGGGTTGGTGCAACAACAGATGGCAGTGTGGAGGTTTGGACCACAGGGGGCGCAACTCATCACTGACTCATGTCACTGAGGAGTTTGTGGACTAAAAATAACATAAACGGTTTATGATTGGGGGGGGGGGGGGGTGTATCTCCCAGCGAGTGGGAGAAACGCAAACGACAAATGTTGGTCAGCTGTGGTGAACATGGCAGTGGGTGGAATCAAACTGATGGTTGCTTATTATTTGAGTGATCAGGATACTTTGTGATCAGAGGATCAATGCAAGAAATGATACCCTCATTGGCATTGTTAAAAGGTCTGTGATCAAGATCAAAGCTCTGCAGTCAGGATCAAAGCGCTTATTAGGATGAAAAGTCAGAGCTCAAAGATGATTGATCAGGAGCAAAGAAACTGGATGAAAGAACAATAATCAGGATCAAATGTAAGGGTCCTGTCCCACTGGGGAGAGGATTAATTGCGCATGAATTGAGTATACAAATTGCGGACGTTTGTTGTCGTCTGCAAAAAAAGTGGCCAAAAATAACAAATGTCCCAGTATGAATTACGGATATATTAATAATATATAGCGAATATATGATGAACAATCACAGTTATATAACACATGTAGTGAGGAAACTGATCCGACACATTGAGTTATTCACGGCAGTATTACGGGTGTATTATGAATGCATTGCGCACGTGTTGCGCATGCACGGCATCTGCATTGCGGTCATAAAATAAGCGCACTCACTCCTTCGGCATCACTATTCACACCAACAATACAGCCTCTGGAGCATTTGCTGGACTTGGACAAGTTGATCACAGAGTTAATGTTCATTTTGTCATGCGAGGGTTAACTGTTCATGAGTTTGGGCAGCGGGAGGGGGGGAAGCGCTCGGGGTGTGAGGACGGTGTTTTGTTTTTTTCTTTTTTTTTGATAGCGTCACAGAAAACAGACTTCAGTGTGAGTTGTGGATAACAGCAACTCTTTCTTTTGTTGGTGTTAAATAAAGTCCTGGATTGCAGCAGCTACGTCTTTGTAGATCTGCACAGCCGGACCGGCACTGACTGGCAGATATATCACTTTCTGCCACATATAGTACTTTGGGTTTACGTGACATGTTTGTTATGCATTCACAGATTGTCCACAAATCAGCTGCAAAGCAGGTGTAATAAAAACACTTTATTTGTGGCCAGTTTGTATGCATTCGCTACAACATATTTTAGTTTGTGATGTGGACATGATGGGCACGATATATATCTGTTTTACACACTGTCCCGGTCCGCTGCCAAGCCACAAATCCCTGTCAGTTGCGGATATCAGCGGTTAACGTCAGATATACAGCGCATAGAGTGAGTATGTACTGTGAATGAATTGAGTATATATGGAGTATGTGAGGCGGATGTTGTCCACATCCAGATTTTTGAACAGCTCCAAAATCCTTGCTGTGGACATGCGTGCCTCTGCGTATGATCACGGGCATGTTCGGATGACGGCCAACTCATACAGGCATGTTACACGGATATTGCAGATGTTTGGCGAATATGGGCCAATTTTGTGCGCAATCCATACGCAAATCCTCCTAAACGCCAGTGGGACAGGGTCCTTAGTAACCAAAGGTTTAAGGTTAGGATCAGAGGTCAGCAGTTAGAGAAATAAATAAAAATAAATAAATGCCAGAGACACAAACTGAGGACTGTTGAATTCTGGCAGAGGTCTGGACTCCCCGAGTGCCATCTAGCTGAGGTTAGATCCAGACAAATCTTGTGTTTTTATAATCTGGCTGTGTTGATGTGCTGCAGGCTGCTGCTGTTTTTTGACCTCTGAAAATTGGGTTTTCCAGTCAGTGCATTTGTGTGCTGCTTAAGCTTTACTGTGAACACCTGAACATATCATCACCTGAACGCCTCGTCCAGGTTAGTGTCCGTATCTGCTTCCAGTCCAAAATCCACTAAACTGACTTCTTGAGAGTTTGTGTTTCTGTCTGCTGCTTCAACACGTCTGAGCACTGCAGTCCAACGTGTGTCATCTTCTTCTTTAGCCACATACATGCAATCTGTCCAAATAAAGAGGACGGACAGCTCCTCGTGTCCACAGAGGACTCTGAGTTCTCTGTACATGGTGAATTTAAACAGCCATGAGGATCCTGATGCTGCTTTCATGATGTCTTTCTTCATCTTCTCTCTGGCATCAAACTCCTGTTAAGGCTGCATCATTGTGATTCTTTTTCATTGGCTCTCCAACATGATGTTCAGGTGTAGAAAGGTGCAAGGATTCAAGAAGAATGCAGGTGTCGAAAGGTGTCAAGGTTGAAGAAGATTCCCGGTGTAGAAAGGTGCAAGGATTCAAGAAGAATGCAGGTGTCGAAAGGTGTCAAGGTTGAAGAAGATTCCCGGTGTAGAAAGGTGCAAGGATTCAAGAAGAATGCAGATGTCGAAAGGTGTCAAGGTTGAAGAAGATTCCCGGTGCAGAAAGGTGCAAGGATTCAAGAAGAATGCAGGTGTCGAAAGGTGTCAAGGTTGAAGAAGATTCCCGGTGCAGAAAGGTGCAAGGATTCAAGAAGAATGCAGGTGTCGAAAGGTGTCAAGGTTGAAGAAGATTCCCGGTGCAGAAAGGTGCAAGGATTCAAGAAGAATGCAGGTGTCGAAAGGTGTCAAGGTTGAAGAAGATTCCCGGTGCAGAAAGGTGCAAGGATTCAAGAAGAATGCAGGTGTCGAAAGATGTCAAGGTTGAAGAAGATTCCCGGTGCAGAAAGCTGCAAGGATTCAAGAAGAATGCAGGTGTCGAAAGGTGTCAAGGTTGAAGAAGATTCCCGGTGCAGAAAGGTGCAAGGATTCAAGAAGAATTCTGATTTAAAATCTGTTTGAAATCTTGTCTCGATGATTGCAGAGGTTCTTTTTTTTCTCGTGATGATTTGGTGACATTCTGTGGGAGCAGCTGTTTGAATGTGGGTGATCCATCACGTGGTTTTCGTCTGATCACAGCTGTATTAATTCTGCAGCATCTGAAGGTTTAACACGATGACAGGAAGTGGTTTTGCTAAACCGTGCGCCAGCCTGGATGTGTTTTGTCTGTGCTGCTGCGGACGCTCACATCAACCCTGACGGCCAAACGCACCATTACCCATGATGCTCCTGGCTTCTTCCAAGTGACAGTGAGGCAGCAGGAGGCAGCGTCCCCGCTGCGGAGACACGGCGGGACAGCAGGTGTCCAGAGAAGTGCAGCACTGTAGCCACTAAATAGCACCCCCTGCAGGTGGACTGTGACTGATGATGAATGAAAGAGTGAGCAGAGATCATAAAGTGTTGGGAACAAATGTGAGCGCTTTCAGGGAGCTCTTTACTCCACGTGCACTGAGCGTGCAGCTGAGGAGTTTATTTGATGCAGGGGAAGACTAATTGTGGAGACAACACTTAAATCTGTGATAATTAGAAGTGATCTGGGGTGAAATATAATAAGTAGGAATTGTGCCCCAGAGGAAAGAGGATGAAGCCGTATTTCAGCGCTGAAGCCAGTGTGGCTGTCAGGAGGTCGCTGTGCCGGAGCATCACAACGGTGATCTTAATAAGGGAGCATTAAGCAAATTACGTGCAGAAATGGACACTCATTTCCCCGCCCCAGGCAGCCGCTTTTATTATTGGCTTAGACCTCTGGAGGTATTAATCTAAAAGTGGGCGGTTTCCTTGCAGCGGCAGAGGCAGTGCTGCTGGAAACCAACCCGCTGTTCCTCACCACGTCAACCCTGTAACGTGACGGGGTTATGAGTCCAGGGTCAGCCACACCTCCAAGGAGCATGGATATCATCACCGCCCCCTGCTGGGCACGCCCTCACTAACACACTGCACCGTGCATATGCAGCACAAACACTGTCCTGTCAGCATGGACGCAGGTGGAAACTTTAGGCGCTGACGTCTTTTTATTTATTCATTTACTAAACAGGCCGACAGGGTTCCACTTCACATCAAACATTCTGATTTGTTTTGATGCTGACTTGTGTTAACCCTTTAATTGGACTAAACCTTCATGAGTCAATCTTTGATTGCCTGGACACCCTGCGTCCACATTCCCGAGACAGATGTTAATTTGACAGATGTGAGAGAGTATTTTTCCACAGAGATGTAACATCCAACACAAACCAGTTCTGCAAACAAGCAGCTGTGAAATGTGAGTACAACTACTGACTGGATGACCTCATGATCCTCGGAGCCGGTGGAGTATCCAAATTTTCTGTAACATTGCTTCAGTGAGCCAGAACATTGTGGATGGCTGTGTGGCCTAATTACATATAAATAGGTTACTGTTTGTTTTTCTGATGATCCCCAGTCTGTGACCACCTTCACGTGCTGGTGAAGGAACAGAGGTGATGAGGAAGTAATGGGTAGTATGGTATCAAGGACAGGAATGTGGAAGGACAGATGGTAGGTGATTTGCAAAAAGGATGGAAATGGCTGTGGTGAATACCTACTTTAAGAAAAGGGAGGAGCACAGGGTAACATAAGAGTGGAGGAAGGTGCACACAGGTGGACCACATTCTGTGTAGGAGATGCAAGCTAAAAGAAATCACAGACTGTAAGGTGGCAGGACAGAGTGTCGTTAGACAGCATAGGATGGTTGTTTGTAGGATGACTTCAGCGGTGCAGAAGAAGAAGAGAGTGAGAACTCAACAAAGGATCAGATGGTGGAAGCTGAAGGAGAAATTCAGTGAGCAGGTGAGAGAGGCACTGGATAGAGGAGAAGCAATTTTGGACAACTGGAAAACTGCTGCAGATGTGGTGAGGGAGACACCTAGGAAGGTACTGGGTGTGACATCTGGACAGTGGAAGGAAGACAAGGAGACTTGGTGGTGGACTGAAGAGGTCCAGGAAAGCATAAGGAGAAAGAGGTTGACAAAAAAGTTTTGGGATAGTCGGAGAGATGAAGAAAGTAGACAGGAGTACAAGGAGATGTGGCGTAAGGCGAAAAGAGAAGTGGCAAAAGCGAAGGAAAAGGCATATTGCGAGCTGTACAAGAAGTTGAATAGTAAGGAAGGAGAAAAGAACTTGTACCGATTGGCTAGACAAAGGGACAGAGCTAGAAAGGATGTGCAGCAGGTTAGGGTGGTAAAAGATGCACATGGTAATGTGCTGACAAGAGAGGAGTGTGTGCTGAGAAGGTGTAGAAGAGAGAGAGAAAAGGTTGGACAATAAAGAGTGTAAATAGTAAGGATGAAGTGAGGGCAGCAATGAAGAGGATGAAGAGTGGAAAGGCAGATGGTCCAGATGACATTCCAGTGGAGGCATGGAAATGTCTTAGAGAGATAGCAGTGGAGTTTCTAACCAGATTGTTTAATAAAATCTTGGAAAGTGAGAGGATGCCTGAGGAGTGGAGACGAAGTGTGCTGGTTCCTATTTTCAAGAACAAGGGTGACGTGCAGAGCTGCAGTAACTACAGAGGCCTAAAGATGATTAGACACAGCATGAAGTTATGTGAAAGAGTAGTAGAAGATAGGCTAGAAAAACTTGTTAAGATCTGTGAGCAGCAATATGGTTTCATGCAGAGAACGAGCACTACAGATGCAATGTTTGCTCTGAGAGTACTGTTGGAGAAGTATAGAGAAGGCCAGAAGGAGTTACCCTCTGTGTTTGTGGATTTAGAGAAAGCTTATGACAGGGTGCCAAGTAGTAGCAAGGAAGTAAAGTTTATTTGTATAGCATCTTTCAAGACAAAATCACAAGTGCTTTACAAGAATTTAAACACACAGAAATAAAAACACAGAAACTAAAAGCAGCAATAACATAAAACGAGTTAAAAGCAAGTCTGTACAAAGAGAAAAGTTGTGGTATTGTATGAGGGTGTTGAAGTCTAGAGTGGCAGAGAAGTATCTGAGGGTAGTGCAGGACATATACAAGGACCATGTGACACTGGTGAGATGCGCAATAGGAATGACAGACTCATTCAAGGTGGAGGTGGGATTACAACAGGGAGTCCTTTCTTTTTTTTCTTGTTTGCAGTGATGGACAGGTTGACAGATGACATCAGACAGGAGTCCCCATGGACTATGATGTTTGCAGATGACATTGTGATCTGTAGTGAGTAGAGAGCAGGTTGAGTCTAGTCTGGAGAGGTGGAGATATGCTCTGGAAGGTGAAGAAGAGAGTTCAGGCAGGGTGGAGTGGGTGGAGAAAGGTGGCAGGAGTGATATGTGATTGAACAATATCAGCAAGTGTGAAGGACAAAGTTTACAAGACAGTAGTGAGACCAGCTATGTTGGACGGCTTAGAGACGGTGGCACTAACAAAAAGACAGGAGGCGGAGCTGAAGATGACGAGCATGGACAGGATTAGGAATGAACATATCAGAGGGACAGCTCAGGTGGGATGGTATGGAGACAAAGGCAGAGGTGTGACTGAGATGGTTTGGACATGTGCAGAGGAGGGACCCAGGGTATATAGGGAGAAGGATGCTGAGGATGGAGCCACCAGGCAGGAGGAGAAGAGGGAGACCAAAGAGGAGGTTTATGGATGTGCTGAGGGAGGACATGCAGGTGGTTTGTGAGACAGAGGAAGACACAGAGGACAGGGTTATGATCTGCTGTGGCGCCCCCTAATGGGAGCAGCCAGAAGGAGAAGATAAAAGTGTAAACAAAAGAGCATCAAAGTGAAGAAAAAAGTCTGTTTTGTGCTAATAGAAAAAGACACACACACACACACACACACATTAAAATGCCAACAGACAGGTTATTATTATTACTATTATTATTATTTTTTTAATCCTGTACATCATGACACCTTCATTTTTTTTCTGGCCGAAGACCATTTCATGTTTTATTTTCAAAACTGGGACATAAGCGTGTTTTAACTGATTCAGTGAATGTCTTCAATAATCTGTTTATATTCCATCTGGTCACCAACATGCAAATGTTTTATGTAAAGAATTAAAATCTGGTGGCACCTTCACAAATCAGAGTTTTAAGGTTCAAAGCTGCTTTTGTCACAGATGCAGGAAAATGACTTCACAGCACAGAATCCTGTAATAAAAGCCATGAATCGAGATGTTTAAGCATACAGGAGATATGTGCAGAGTTCTGGAATATTGTGCAAAGATGAGTAAAGTGATCGTTAGCAGCTTTTTCAGAAAAGCAGTAAAATGTTGGAGCTGTTGACCCATTTTACTGCTCACAAGAAGAAGAGTGTCTTAACCTGAAGGTCCTGAACATCTGCATCCTTTTATTGTGAATTTGCTCAGATAGTGTTGGAGATGTTGAGATGCTTCTGATGATGTCAGGATGGGAGGGTCATGCTGAAACTCTGAGGTTGTGTGAAGAAATCCAGTCTTTAGATTTATTGAGCAGGTAGGTGGAGCTGCTTGTCTTATGTTGGGTTGTCAGTGGTGTGCGTATTTGTCATTTTGACAAGTACAATCAAAGGTAAGGTGCAAATATTAACCTGAGTAAACCACATGCAGACGTAAAAAAATGAAAAAGGTGTGCTCAAAGAGCAAGAAAAGTATGCACAAAACTGGAAATTGTGTCAAGCTTACTGGTACAGCGTGGCTGGACACAAATGCAGTATTCGGATGTCGATAAAACAGGGTTTAATAAGAGTTCATGCATTAAGCAAGATCCGAAGCATTAAGCAGAGACAAAGTCAAAAAACAGGCAGGCAGGTCAAAAAAACATGGAGTAGGCAAAACCAGGACAAAATGCTCAGAAGAAAAAGTGCTCACAAGTGGCTCAAGGCTCAACAATCTCGCAGCTACGTAAGGTGAAAGGTGTGGCTTAAATAGAGGGAGTGATTAGCAGGAAATGCAGGACAGGTGTTTGTGGAAAGATCTGGAAAGGGGTGTGGCAAGCTGGAGGACCAAAGGGAAAAGCCTATCACGAAGCAGAAGACAGCAGACAAGAAAAGTCCCTCCACCAAAACCCCAAGCAAACATAATAGTGATTGGCAGAAAGAAAATAAAGAAAGCCTAAAGACACTCCGTACAAACCACACTCACGACATCTTGCACATATATTTCCCTCATTTCAAGTGTGTCATGTGACCTGGCTGTTTAGTTCCAGTGGCATTCAAAGCTCTAAGAGCAGTTGTGTAGAAACTGTTTTTCAGTCTGTTTGTTCTTGCTTTCATGGCCCTGTACCGTCTGCCTGATGGTAGCAGCTCAAACAGAGAGTGTCCAGGGTGGGTTGACTGCTTCAGGATGGTGTTGGTTCTCCTGAGACAGTCAGATCCATGAAGGTCCACCAGTGTGGGTAGAGGTCACCCAGTGATCTTCGCTGTAGCTCTTTCCTGTTTGAAGCCTTGAGGGGAACCGGTGCTGAGTGTGAGAGCTGTGGATATGTGGGGGCCAATTCTGACTCTCTGTGAGCCATCTGACAGAAGGTCCTTAATCCAAAGACATGTGGAATGAGGTTAGACTGAGGTTCAGCGGGTTCCTCATGAGGCCATGGGGAAGGATGGTGTTGAATGCTGAACTATAATCCACGAAGAGAAGATGGGCGTATTTACCCTGTTGGTCCAGGTGGTCAGCATGGTGTGGAGGACAGCGGTCACGGCGTCCTCTGTTGACCTTGTAAGTGAATTAGTTTGGGTCTGAAGTGGGCGCTAGGAATGACATGATGTGACGTCTAACCAGTTTTTTTAAAAACACTTCTTCACCACCAGTGTCAGTGCAGCAGGCTGGTCATCACTGAGGCTGGTTATGGGGGTTTCTTGGGGGACTATGGTGGAGGTCTTCAGGTATGACGGGACAGTAGACTGTGTTAGGGAGCGGTTGAAGATTTTGGTGAAAATCCCAGCTGCACAGTCTAAAAGAATGATCTAAAGCCGATATTGATCAACGAAATATTTGTGTTTGAAATCACACAGAAGTCCACATCACCGTTACAGACATTTGGACGCGACCCGTCAAAAGTTTGGCTTCAGTCTGAGGGGGAAAGGTTCATGTGAACTCTAATCAGTGAACAGGATGTGTCCTTATTGTCCATATGAAAGAGCAGCTTTGGATTAGTTTGGAAGGTTCAAAAACATCTTCAGTATGTGAGCCAGCATCACTTTGTCCTTCTGAGTGGTGATGGGGGGGGGCACAACTCGCCTGTGACCGCTGGTGCAGGTGAGCAGATCATTTTGGAGACGTGGCATTAAAGCTGTCGGTGGGAGGACTGCGGCACAAACCCTGAAGGCTCGTCTCAGGATGTTTGTTGTCCTCAGGTGTTTGTTTCCCTCAGCTGATGTCACTCTCAGTGGGCGGTCGTGTGTTCTAGGAGCTGCATCGGTTTTTCCCTGTCTCTTCTCTGTGTATATTCTTGGAGTGAGTCTCAGCTCGCTTACACATTAAGAATATATACACTATATGCTGCTTTTGTTTAGTTATTTTCATTGGTCACAAAGACACTAATAAATAATGAATATAACAGTTACAATAAGAGAAACAAAATGTGTGCAAGATGGAGAGAGAGAGAAGAGACCATCACAGTGCTCCAGAAACGTGCACAGGAGTTCAGAACACACACAAAGGGGAAAAAAAAAGAACTTACACCAGTGATGTGCGTGTGTGTGTGTATGTAACGTGCCGTCTGTGTTCAGCAAGCGGTCTGCATTCACCGTGCCCTCTGCATTCAAGGAGCCAACTGCGTTCAACACGCCGTCTGCGTTCAACGCGCCGCCTGCATTCAACGAGCGGTCTGTGTTCACCGTGCCCTCTGCATTCAAGGAGCCAACTGCGTTCAACACGCCGTCTGCGTTCAACGCGCCGCCTGCATTCAACGAGCGGTCTGTGTTCACCGTGCCCTCTGCATTCAAGGAGCCAACTGCGTTCAACGTGCCGCCTGCGTTCAATGAGCAGTCTGCATTCACCATGCCCTCTGCATTCACCATGCCCTCTGCATTCACCGTGCCCTCTACATTCAAGGAGCCAACTGCGTTCAACGCGCTGCCTGCGTTCAATGAGCAGTCTGCGTTCACCATGCCCTCTGCATTCACCGTGCCCTCTGCATTCAAGGAGCCAACTGCGTTCAACGTGCCGCCTGCGTTCAACGTGCTGCCTGCGTTCAATGAGTAGTCTGCGTTCAGCGTGCCCTCTGCATTCAAGGAGCCAACTGCATTCAATGCACTGTTTGCGTTCAACGTGCTGCCTGCATTCAACGCGCCGCCTGTGTTCAGCAAGAGGTCTGCATTCAGCAAGCGGTCTGCATTCAGCAAGCGGTCTGCATTCAGCAAGCGGTCTGCATTCGGCGAGCGGTCTGCGTTCCACGTGCCGCCTGTGTTCAACGCACCTTCTGCGTTCAACGTGCTACCTGCGTTCAATGTGCCCTCTGCGTTCAAGGAGCCAACTGCGTTCAACACACCTTCTGCGTTCAACGCGCTGCCTGCATTCAACGCACCGCCTGCGTTCAACACGCCACCTGCGTTCAACGTGCCGCCTGCGTTCAACGAGCAGTCTGTGTTCACCGTGCCCTCTGCATTCAAGGAACCAACTGCGTTCAACGCGCTGCCTGCGTTCAACATGCCACCTGTGTTCAACGTGTCGCCTGCGTTCAACGCGCCGTCTCTGTTCAGCAAGCGATCTGCGTTCAGCGAGCAGTCTGCGTTCAGCGAGCAGTCTGCGTTCAGCGAGCGGTCTGCATTCAACAAGTGGTCTGCGTTCAGCGAGCAGTCTGTGTTCAGCGAGCGGTCTGCGTTCCACGTGTTGCCTGCGTTCAATGCACCTTCTGTGTTCAACGCACCTTCTGCATTCAACTCGCCGCCTGCATTCAACACGCCACCTGCGTTCAACGTGCCGCCTGCGTTCAATGAGCAGTCTGCGTTCACCGTGCCCTCTGCATTCAAGGAGCCACCTGCTTCAACGCGCCGTCTGCGTTCAACGAGCTGCCTGCGTTCAACGTGCCGCCTGCGTTCAATGAGCCGTCTGCATTAAACATGCCGTCTCTGTTCAATGCGCCGTCTGCGGTCAATGAGCCGTCTGCGTTCAACGAGCAGTCTGCGTTCAACTCACTGTCTGCATTCAATGCGCTGCCTACGTTCAGCAAGCGGTCTGCGTTCAACGAGCGGTCTGCGTTCAATGAGCGGTCTATGTTCAATGTGCCGCCTGCGTTCAATGCACCTTCTGCGTTCAATGCGCCGCCTGCATTCAACGCGCCACCTGCATTCAACGAGCAGTCTGCGTTTTCCGTGCCCTCTGTATTCAAGGAGCCAACTGCATTCAAGGAGCCAACTGCATTCAACGCGCCGTCTGCGTTCAACGCGCCGTCTGCATTCAACGAGCCGCCTGCGTTCAACGTGCCGCCTGCGTTCGACGTGCGGTCTGCGTTCACTGTGCCCTCTGCATTCAAGGAGCCAACTGCGTTCAACGCGCCGTCTGCGTTCAACGCACCACCTGCATTCAACAAGCCGCCTGCGTTCAACCTGCCACCTGTGTTCAACAAGCCCTCTGGTCGTCTGTGTTCAAGGAGCCGTCTGCGTTTAATGAGCCGTCTGCGTTCAACCCGCTGTCATGGGTGACAGACTGTGACCTGCTTCATACCATCGCACCTCCAAGTGAGCGTGAATCCAAAGGTAGCCTGATCCACCTGCGTTCAACATGCCGCCTGCATTCAACGCGCCGCCTGCATTCAACGCGCCGCCTGCGTTCAGCGAGTGGTCTGCGTTCAGCGAGCGGTCTGCATTCAATGAGCGGTCTATGTTCAATGTGCCACCTGCGTTCCACGAGCAGTCTGCATTCACTGTGCCCTCTTCCATTCAAGGAGCCAAATGCGTTCAACGCGCCGTCTGCGTTCAACGCGCCAACTGCGTTCAACGCGCCGTCTGCATTCAACCCGCTGTCATGGGTGACAGACTGAGGCCCGCTTCATACCATCGCACCTCCAAGTGAGCGTGAATCCAAAGGTAGCCCTATTCGACATGGAAGAACTCTAGTCTTCTTTATTTTTCACTTCTGTTCCTGTAATCTTACCTGTTCAAATTGTGCCCCCTGTAGGTCAGCAGGTCAAGTCAAAGTACCATGAAATGAGTTTAATTGTGTGACGTTCATGAATTTATAGTTGATTCATTTTTGTCATCCGTGTGTTTGTCTCCTGATGAAGCTCTGCTGTGTCACAGACCTGCAGCACATTAAACACCTCAAACGGCCTTTTTGTTTGGTTCTTATTGTTCGCAGTCTGATAGCTGAAATATATTTTGCACGTCTTGAATTATGTTTCTTCTTGCTGCAGAAAGCAGGAATGTTGCACAGAAGTTGTGCTTCACCAGAAAACAGCTGACATCGCAATTCTTCTGTTCATCATTTATTTATTTTTGCCTTTTTGGCGGCGGCGGCAGTAATAAGGAGCCGTGCCCTGGACGGACACAGCGGTTCTCCCTGGTGTAACTGGTGTTGGTGTGGTTGTGATGTGTCACTCAGCCTCTACAGCAGATTTACAGCTTCATCTGGTGGAACCTGTGGCAGCTCTCCATGCTCACCAACATTAAAGTCCTAGAAGGAAGAAGTGGAGTGTTTACACTCTGAGAATATCACTGAAGGTGTCAGTCCGTGCCGCCACTCACACGGCACGCCGTAAACATCCACAGGTGATGGACAACAACCAGAAAGCCTTGTGTCCAATGTTTAATAATGTAGGAACTTAGAACAATGTACAAAGTACATCGTGTGGCTCTCACGGTGATACAATAAATCCAAAATAGTCACGAAATTTCTAGCTAAAATGCCTTTTTTTTTCATATTTCTGAAAATTATTGATGAATTTGAGTGAATATTGGGTCTGTTAAACATTTCCTTTGAAATCCAAATCCTGATATTACCATTAATTTAAGGTTCCAACATGTCCCGCAGCTCTCTGGGGTGTCCGGGTGCAGGTCCTGTCCACAGCAGTAAGTCCTCAGCTGTAATCAATCAATCAATCAATCAATCAATCAATCAATTTTATTTATATAGCGCCAAATCACAACAAACAGTTGCCCCAAGGCGCTTTATATTGTAAGGCAAGGCCATACAATAATTATGTAAAACCCCAACGGTCAAAACGACCCCCTGTGAGCAAGCACTTGGCTACAGTGGGAAGGAAAAACTCCCTTTTAACAGGAAGGGAGCAGAGATCAATCACTAATGATTAAATGCAGAGTGGTGCATACAGAGCAAAAAGAGAAAGAAACAGTGCATCATGGGAACCCCCCAGCAGTCTACGTCTATAGCAGCATAACTAAGGGATGGTTCAGGGTCACCTGATCCAGCCCTAACTATAAGCTTTAGCAAAAAGGAAAGTTTTAAGCCTAATCTTAAAAGTAGAGAGGGTGTCCGTCTCCCTGATCTGAATTGGGAGCTGGTTCCACAGGAGAGGAGCCTGAAAGCTGAAGGCTCTGCCTCCCATTCTACTCTTACAAACCCTAGGAACTACAAGTAAGCCTGCAGTCTGAGAGCGAAGCGCTCTATTGGGGTGATATGGTACTACGAGGTCCCTAAGATAAGATGGGACCTGATTATTCAAAACCTTATAAGTAAGAAGAAGAATTTTAAATTCTATTCTAGAATTAACAGGAAGCCAATGAAGAGAGGCCAATATGGGTGAGATATGCTCTCTCCTTCTAGTCCCCGTCAGTACTCTAGCTGCAGCATTTTGAATTAACTGAAGGCTTTTTAGGGAACTTTTAGGACAACCTGATAATAATGAATTACAATAGTCCAGCCTAGAGGAAATAAATGCATGAATTAGTTTTTCAGCATCACTCTGAGACAAGACCTTTCTGATTTTAGAGATATTGCGTAAATGCAAAAAAGCAGTCCTACATATTTGTTTAATATGCGCTTTGAATGACATATCCTGATCAAAAATGACTCCAAGATTTCTCACAGTATTACTAGAGGTCAGGGTAATGCCATCCAGAGTAAGGATCTGGTTAGACACCATGTTTCTAAGATTTGTGGGGCCAAGTACAATAACTTCAGTTTTATCTGAGTTTAAAAGCAGGAAATTAGAGGTCATCCATGTCTTTATGTCTGTAAGACAATCCTGCAGTTTAGCTAATTGGTGTGTGTCCTCTGGCTTCATGGATAGATAAAGCTGGGTATCATCTGCGTAACAATGAAAATTTAAGCAATACCGTCTAATAATACTGCCTAAGGGAAGCATGTATAAAGTGAATAAAACTGGTCCTAGCACAGAACCTTGTGGAACTCCATAATTAACTTTAGTCTGTGAAGAAGATTCCCCATTTACATGAACAAATTGTAATCTATTAGACAAATATGATTCAAACCACCGCAGCGCAGTGCCTTTAATACCTATGACATGCTCTAATTTCTGTAATAAAATTTTATGGTCAACAGTATCAAAAGTAGCACTGAGGTCCAACAGAACAAGCACAGAGACGAGTCCACTGTCCGAGGCCATAAGAAGATCATTTGTAACCTTCACTAATGCTGTTTCTGTACTATGATGAATTCTAAAACCTGACTGAAACTCTTCAAATAGACCATTCCTCTGCAGATGATCAGTTAGCTGTTTTACAACTACCCTTTCAAGAATTTTTGAGAGAAAAGGAAGGTTGGAGATTGGCCTATAATTAGCTAAGATAGCTGGGTCAAGTGATGGCTTTTTAAGTAATGGTTTAATTACTGCCACCTTAAAAGCCTGTGGTACATAGCCAACTAACAAAGATAGATTGATCATATTAAGATCGAAGCATTAAATAATGGTAGGACTTCCTTGAGCAGCCTGGTAGGAATGGGGTTTAATAGACATGTTGATGGTTTGGATGAAGTAACTAATGAAAATAACTCAGACAGAACAATCGGAGAGAAAGAGTCTAACCAAATACTGAAGCAAGCTGTAACACATCAACAGTTCCATCCTGTTTCTCAGTGCTCTATGTTGTCAACCATAGTCCCAAACTTAAAGCATCGGGGAAACGTCCCACTGTCTCCACGGGAGGACGGGAGGATGGGAGGCCAGCACTGAGATCTAAATACCCTCTGATCCCCCTGTGGGACATGATGGGGATCGAGAGAGTTTGAACCCAGTATCCCCGGGTCATGGTACCAAACTGGGAGGTGGCTACAAACAGAGTCGCCATCATTATTAGTACGATGAGTCCATAAGCTGAATAAGTCCATAACTTAAATTGGCCCATTAGGAGAATAAGTCCATGGCTCATGATGTTTCATCATACATGTACAGCTGCTCTGTGATCCATCCATATGAAGAAAAAATCATCCTCCATGTGTTTTCCCTTTTGTGAAAGACTGAATAAAAATCAATGTTTTGAAGTAGCTGACAAAGCTCTTTTGAATTTCTAAGGCCCATGATGCACTGTTTCTTTCTCTTTTTGCTCTGTATGCACCACTCTGCATTTAATCATTAGTGATTGATCTCTGCTCCCCTCCACAGCATGTCTTTTTCCTGGTTCTCTCCCTCAGCCCCAACCAGTCCCAGCAGAAGACTGCCCCTCCCTGAGCCTGGTTCTGCTGGAGGTTTCTTCCTGTTAAAAGGGAGTTTTTCCTTCCCACTGTAGCCAAGTGCTTGCTCACAGGGGGTCGTTTTGACCGTTGGGGTTTTTACGTAATTATTGTATGGCTTTTGCCTTACAATATAAAGCGCCTTGGGGCAACTGTTTGTTGTGATTTGGCGCTATATAAATAAAATTGATTTGATTTGATTTAATTTAAGGATTTGTTTCCATCTTCTGTCAAGGAGCAACTCTGAAACGTGCTCAAACTGTGCGACAAAGACCTGAAGCATGCGCAAACTGTACGAAAAACAACCTGAAGCATGCACAAACTGTACGAGATACAACCTGAAGCATGCTCAAACTGTATGAGAAATGACCTGAAGCATGCTCAAACTGTATGAGAAATTGTTGTGAAAGTGTCGTGACCCGGACCCACAACAGGGGGCGTTAATGAACGGACAATGGATAAGCCAAAAAGTAACAATTTAATGTTGTGAATCGCACAACGACGTACAGACAATAACAATATGGTGGACTGTCAATCATACACCAGGTGACGTGTGGGCAGGCTCGACGATAGAAGACGCCTGGCGAGAGAAAAGCCGGATCCACACAGCTTCCACCGCCAACGGAGCTGAAGAACACCGGAGCCGCCAAGCCCTGTGCCCCAGGTGGCCGCTGTCTTCAGCAGTCAGACCCGGTACTGCTGGCAGAGAACAGAGACAGTCCAGATGAGTGTGAGGTCGCACACTCAGTAATCCCACATTCAGTGTTTAGTTAGGAGGGAGCACCTCCACCTCCAATCACACACTCGTGCAGCTCCTGTCTAACCACTTATCTGGTTGGAGTGTGAAGCGAAGCCGTCGCTGATCACACCAAACGCCAATCCCACAGATAAGGACACACCACAGGAAAACGGCTGCAAAGAAGTTCAGATTATTACTCAATGTTTTGAGTCAGCAGAGAAAGTTACCTGATTTGGTAGTTGATTTCTCGGCGGGGAGGTGGAGTTGCAGTCCGGCCTTTATGGTGGTGGTGATGAGTAGTGGATGAGTGACAGCTGGTACAGATGATGAGTGACAGCTGTCACTCCTGGTCGCTCTGACGCCCTCTCGTGCTTGAAGCCTGCACTTCAAGCAGGGCGCCATCTTGTGGTGGTGGGCCAGCAGTACCTCCTCTTCAGCGGCCCACACAACAGAAATGACTTGAAGCATGCGCAAACTGTACGAGAAACGACCTGAAGCATGCTCAAACTGTACGAGAAACAACCTGAAGCATGCTCAAACTGTATGAGAAATGACCTGAAGCATGCGCAAACTGTACGAGAAACAACCTGAAGCATGCTCAAACTGTATGAGAAATGACCTGAAGCGTGCGCAAACTGTATGAGAAATGACCTGAAGCGTGCGCAAACTGTATGAGAAATGACCTGAAGCGTGCGCAAACTGTACGAGAAACGACCTTAAGCATGCTCAAACTGTACGAGAAACAACCTGAAGCATGCTCAAACTGTATGACAAAGACCTGAAGCATGCTCAAACTGTACAAGAAATGACCTGAAGCACACTCAAACTGTACGACAAAGACCTGAAGCGTGCGCAAACTGTACGAGAAACGACCTGAAGCATGCTCAAACTGTACAACAAAGACCTGAAGCGTGTGCAAACTGTACGAGAAAAGACCTGAAGCATGCTCAAACTGTACGAGAAACGACCTGAAGCATGCTCAAACTGTACAACAAAGACCTGAAGCATGCGCAAACTGTACGAGAAACGACCTGAAGCATGCTCAAACTGTACAACAAAGACCTGAAGCGTGCGCAAACTGTACGAGAAACGACCTGAAGCATGCTCAAACTGTACAACAAAGACCTGAAGCGTGCGCAAACTGTACGAGAAACGACCTGAAGCATGCTCAAACTGTACAACAAAGACCTGAAGCATGCGCAAACTGTACGAGAAACGACCTGAAGCATGCTCAAACTGTACGAGAAACAACCTGAAGCATGCTCAAACTGTATGAGAAATGACCTGAAGCGTGCGCAAACTGTATGAGAAATGACCTGAAGCGTGCGCAAACTGTATGAGAAATGACCTGAAGCGTGCGCAAACTGTACGAGAAACGACCTTAAGCATGCTCAAACTGTACGAGAAACAACCTGAAGCATGCTCAAACTGTATGACAAAGACCTGAAGCATGCTCAAACTGTACAAGAAATGACCTGAAGCACACTCAAACTGTACGACAAAGACCTGAAGCGTGCGCAAACTGTACGAGAAACGACCTGAAGCATGCTCAAACTGTACAACAAAGACCTGAAGCGTGTGCAAACTGTACGAGAAAAGACCTGAAGCGTGCACAAACTGTACGACAAACGATCTCAAGCATGCGCAAACTGTAAGATAAAAGACCTAAAGCGTGCGCAAACTACGATAAACGACCTCAAACGTGCGCAAACTGTACGACAAATGACCTCAAGCGTGCGCAAACTGTATGACAAACGACCTCAAGCGTGCACAAACTGTACGATAAAAGACCTGAAGCGTGTGCAAACTGTACGACAAATGACCTGAAGCATGCTCAAACTGTATGACAAAGACCTGAAGCATGCTCAAACTGTATAACAAAGACCTGAAGCATGCTCAAACTGTATAACAAAGACCTGAAGCATGCTCAAACTGTACGACAAAGACCTGAAGCATGCTCAAACTGTATGACAAAGACCTGAAGCATGCTCAAACTGTATGACAAAGACCTGAAGCATGCTCAAACTGTATAACAAAGACCTGAAGCATGCTCAAACTGTACGACAAAGACCTGAAGCATGCTCAAACTGTATGACAAAGACCTGAAGCATGCTCAAACTGTATGACAAAGACCTGAAGCATGCTCAAACTCTATGAGAAATGACCTGAAGCATGCTCAAACTGTATAACAAAGACCTGAAGTGTGCACAAACTGTACGACAAAGGCCTGAAGCGTGCGCAAACTGTACGAGAAAAGACCTGAAGCATGTGCAAACTGTACGAGAAACGACCTGAAGCATGCTCAAACTGTACGAGAAACGACCTGAAGCATGCTCAAACTGTATGACAAAGACCTTAAGCATGCGCAAACTGTATGACAAAGACCTTAAGCATGCGCAAACTGTATGACAAAGACCTGAAGCATGCGCAAACTGTACGAGAAACAACCTGAAGCATGCTCAAACTGTATGACAAAGACCTGAAGCATGCGCAAACTGTACGAGAAACAACCTGAAGCATGCTCAAACTGTATGACAAAGACCTGAAGCATGCTCAAACTGTACAAGAAACAACCTAAAGCACACTCAAACTGTATGACAAAGACCTGAAGCGTGCACAAACTGTACAAGAAACGACCTGAAGCATGCTCAAACTGTACGACAAAGACCTGAAGCGTGTGCAAACTGTATGAGGTTTGAACTTTGAGAGTGTTTACACACGAGAGAAAAGTGAGAATATGTTCATGCCTGATTGAGAAAATGTATAAACTGTGTAGTGAGGGGTTTTACAGCTTTAAAACGTCTATAATAATTGTAAAAAATAAAGTTGCCTAACGTCGCGGTTTCACGTATTTCGGGCTATTTTTTAGAACGTAACTCGTAACTTATTACTTATTAAGGTGTATTGTGAAACTTAGCGATTAATGAGGGACCACTGTAACACTTTACTGATTATATACTACAAAACAATTGATACGACGGCCGCTTTTGACGCTCTATTGGCACGCGTCGTGATTGGTGGAGTTCTTTTTCATTGCTGTCTTCCTGGCTTCCATGTCGTAAAATGAGGGTGTGTCTGAAGCGGAGTCTGAATATTTATGGGCGTGTTTATTATAATTACGATCGTTTCCACCCGCGGCATTTATCAAGATCACGTCACGCATACGCCAGAAATGGGCAGGTGCGCACTGCTTGATACATGTCACGGCGACTTTGGTGTATTTCAAGTTTACGCCGTAAATTTACGCCACAAGTGCGCAACATTGATACATGAGGCCCATTCTCTCCACATTCTCTCTTTACAACATTCATTTGATGTTGTAAAACGTTCTTTACAGTGTGCGAGATGATTTTTCATGCAGGCATTTTTTGGACCAAGTTTCAGGTTAATCGTGCGTCCTGCATCGTGTAGTGTTCATGGAGTATCAAGCTGCGGTCAACATCTGACGACCACCTCCTGATCGCCGATCGTATGGTCGAATGAGAATCAAACCTGTTTGAAATATTATTGTGGTCGGCCGTCGTGAGGTTATCCTGCTGCTGAAAGCTACAAGCAGCATCCAACCGTTCGCACTGTACCTGTGCAAACACTGCAGAGCTGTCTTGTAATAATGTTATTATTATTATTATTATTATTATTATTATTATTATTATTTTGCAGTTGTTTTGTTTTTAAACTTCATCTGTAAAAAAAAAAAAAGCCATTTGCAAAGCAAAAAAGTTGATTTGACAATCATCTGACATAACCGGGGTCAAAATAGAACACTGCCATCTACTGGTTCCCAGACACTGCCATGAACACTACTGGCCAGTAGATGCTAGATGGCAGTAGAGGCTTTCAAAACAAATTCTAGATAATCCCTGTCTGCTCACATTTAAAATGCGTGGAATTTAACAAACGCAATTTAAAAAACGTCTATAAACGCAGAGAATATATTCAATATATTCAATTCCGTGGAGCCTGAACAGAGTGTCTGAAATGCATTTGTCCTGTCGTGACGTACTGAGATTACATCATCCTACCCAAAATGCACTGCGGGGCAGAGCATGTGCTCAGAAAACCTTAAAAATTAGCACATTACTTTAAAACTAAAACATATATCTGATATTTTTACTTTATGAAACTTCAGACATGACAGTAATTTTAAATAACTTGTCCAAAATTAGTTTGGTTAAAATTCGAACCATAAGTTAAAAATGTATGCCTCTGGATGACTTAGGTCATATTGCCCACATATCGGTATGGTGTTATAGGAAATGTTTTTTTTTTTCTTTTTCCTTTTGGGGCTGTTTTTCCTTTGTTTGCAGAGACTTGAGATGCTTTTTATACAAGCAGTTTTCTTCTGTTTGCAAAGGTTATAACTATGCGTCTGTTACAAAACTTTTAACAGGTGGGTGCTGAACTAATTTTAAAAATGCTTGTTGCTGTTCAGCTTTGTTTATTTTGTTTATCGGTTTAAAAGTTAGACAAAAATTAATCGGAAGACAATTGGTCCGATAATGGTTTTTTAAGTTATCTAAAAAGATAATCTGATACTGAAAACATTATCTTCGATAATTATCTGTTATCGGATTATCGGAAGTGTGCCCACCACTGACGACAAACGACCTGAAGCGTGCGCAAACTGTACAATAAAAGACCTGAAGCGTGCGCAAACTGTACGATAAAAGACCTGAAGCGTGCGCAAACTGTTCGACAAATGACCTGAAACGTGCACAAACTGTTTGACAAATGACCTGAAGCGTGCGCAAACTGTACGATAAAAGACCTGAAGCGTGCGCAAACTGTTCAACAAATGACCTGAAGCATTGCAAACTGTACGACAGCAGCGACTCTCTCCTGACATGTAAATCAGAGCCACACTGCAGTTCCTTACTAATTTGTTCCCTGACAATAACGTCCTGAAGTCTTTTCCACCTTCGCTCCGTGTTTACAGAAATCAGCAGCATCACTCGCCTGCAGACAGTCAATTGAATATTCGGCCCCCTGCATCTTTTCAAATGACCATGTAATGTCAGTGCTGTAGCTGCGATGTGATCAGGAAGATATTTCTTACCGGCACTCAATGGGGCCGCCGCTGCCTGCAGAGGAGATAACCTCCTCACATTTCAGCTGCAGTCTGCAGTGTTTTGCTTTTAAAGCTATCACAAAACTGTAACGTGAGACTGAAAATGTTTACACTTCACTTTTTCTGTGGAGCGTCAGATTGAAGCAAAGCACCGACGCTGTCGAAGGAGGAGGTGGAGAAGAATGGCCGATTACGGCCCCGGGAGGCCGCGGTGTCGACCGTGGCACACAAGTACAGACGTGTGGCACAGCGAAGATTAACGTCCTCAGACGACAGATGATTCACAGACCTAAAACAGACTTCATTTGTTTGGACAGGATTAAAGACAACTACATCTAACTGCACTGTTCTGACTATGATAAGATGTGCTTTAACAATATATATAGTTTTAGTTTTTACAATCACCACAGCCGAAAGAAAACTGAATTGAAATTGAAGTTGTGCAGTGACAATAAAATCTTCCAAAGTACAATGTAATTAGGAGTTCCAGTCCAGTTTAGCAGAAAGTGCCCGAGATAAAAATACACAATAAAAAAGGACCCAGTCGAGGAACAAATGAAAGGCATCAGAGAGCTGATGAGTAACCTACAAACAACAATATAAATGTGCAAGTAAATTTCCACAAACCACACCAAAATAAACAACAATATAAATGTATATAACAAAAGTGGCCAAAAATGACAAATGTCCCAGTATGAATTACGGATATATTAATAATATATAGTGAATATATGATGAACAATCACGGTTATATAAAGCATGTAGTGAGGAAACTGATCCGACACATTGAGATTATCACGGCAGTATTACGAGTGTATTATGAATGCATTGTGCACGTGTTGCGCATGCACGGCATCTGCGTTGCGGTCATAAAATAAGCGCACTCGCTCCTTTAGGCATCACTATTCACACCAACAATACAGCCTCTGGAGCATTTGCTGGAGAGTTAATGTTCATGTTGTCATTCGAGGGTTAACTGTTCATGGGTTTGGGAAGCGGGAGGGGGGAAGCTGCTCGGGGTGTGAGGCGGTGTTTTTTTTTTTTTTTTTTGAGAGTGTCACAGAAAACAGACTTCAGCAAACAGCAACTCTTCCTTTTGTTGGTGTTAAATAAAAGTCCTGGATTGCAGCAGCTACATCTTTGTAGATCTACCGGCACTGACTGGCAGGTATGTCGCTTTCTGCCACATATAGTACTTTGGGTTTACGTGACGTGTTTGTTATGCATTCACAGATTGTCTGCAAATCAGCTGCAAAGCAGATGTAATAAAAACGCTTTATTCGTGGCCAATCTGTATGCATTCGCTACAACATATTTTAGTTTGTGATGTGGACATGATGGGCACGATATATATCTGTTTTACACACTGTCCCAGTCCGCTGCCAAGCTGCAAATCCCCGTCAGTTGCGGATATCAGCAGTTAACGTCAGATATACAGCGCATATAGTGAGTATGTATTGTGTATGAATTGAGTATATATGGAGTATGTAAAGCAGATGTCATCCGCATTCAGATTTTTGAACAGCTCAAAAATCCTGGCTGCGGACATGCGTGCCTCTGTGGATGATCATGGACGTGTTCGGATGACGGCTGACTCATACAGGCATGTTACACGGATATTGCGGATGTCTGGCGAATATGGGCCAATTTTGTGCACAATCCATACGCAAATCCTTCTAAACGCCAGTGGGACAGGGTCCTTAGGATGATTTGCGTATGAACTGCACAGAATTGGCTCATATTCACAAAACATCCACAATATCCGTGAAACATGCTTGTATGAGTCGGCCAACAACCGCACACATCCGCAGTTATCCGCAGAGGCACGTTTTTCCGTTGCCAGGATTTTGGAGGTACACAAAATTTTGGCTGCGGATGACATCCGCCTTACATACTCAATACATATTCAATCTATGCGCTGTATATCCGCCATTATCTGCTGATATCCGCAACTGACGGGGTACTGTGGCTTGGCAGTGGACTGGGACAGTGTGTAAAACGGATATTTTGCATGCCCATCATGTCCACATCTTGGACTAAATTAAGATGTAGCAAATGCATACAGATTGGCCACGAATAAAGCCGTTGTATTACGTCTGCTTTGCAGACAATTTGCAAATGTACAATACTCCACATAAACCCAAAGTACCATGGCAGATATCGACATACCTGCCAGTCAGTGCCAGTCCAGCTGTGGAAACGTACAGATGTAGTTATAGATCATCAAAAATGCCATCCAACAAGATAAAGCTGCACTGACATGAGCATGTTCTGCTTCACGCAGCAGCACGACCTGTGTCCTGACGATCTCACCTGCTGTGTTCACAACTGGATGCCGTTCTTTGTTCCACCGGCTGCCACGCGCTCTGCACTGGCTGCTGCATATATAAAATAATTATTTTGTGGCGGATTAATCATGTTTTCTGCCAATTCGCAGTTGAAAACGGCTCTATCACTTCCTGAATGACAAAGGAGGCTGCAGCCCGAGCCTCGCGCATGTGCATTTTGAGCCATCTAAAAAGGTAATTATTTGACTTATTTACATTGTCAAGGCTTGATAAAACAGTTGCGTGTTTTTTCCTTCTTGTCTGCAGCTGTTGCAGCATTTATTCCTATGTTTATAACAGATTTAACTTCTTGTTATAATCGTTCAGACGAGCTGCGCTCTGATGTGATCCGCTGACATCACCACTCACCCTGTTCACTGCTTCTTTACTCCAATCAACTTGTCCAAGTCCAGCAAACGCTCCAGAGGCTGTATTGTTGGTGTGAATAGTGATGCTGACGGCCCGAGTGCACTTCATTTATGACCGCAATGCAGATGCTGTGCAAGCAAAAATACATCTGTGACTGTTTGTCATTAATCACTGTATATTATTAATATATCCATAATTCATACTGAGACATTTGTCATTTTTGGCCACTTTTGTTGCGGATGACAACGAATGCCCAACATTTGTATACTCAATTCATGCGCAATTAATCCTGTCCCCAGTGGGACAAGGCCTTAAGACATCAGTCTGGCACCACAAAAACAGACCTGGACACAACAAGCTGATGTGAAATGGGCCGAGGTCAGTGGAGATCGTAAACAGGCCGAGGTGAGTGGAGATCATAAACAGGCCGAGGTCAGTGGAGATCGTAAACAGGCGGAAGTCAGTGGCGATCGTAAACAGGCCGAGGTCAGTGGAGATCATAAACAGGCCGAGGTCAGTGGAGATCGTAAATGGGCCGAGGTCAGTGGAGATCGTAAACGGGCCGAGGTCGGATGGAGATCGTAAATGGGCCGAGGTCAGTGAAGATCGTAAACGGGCCGAGGTCGGGTGGAGATCGTAAACGGGCCAAGGTCGGGTGGAGATCGTAAACGGGCCAAGGTCGGGTGAAGATCGTAAACAGGCCAAGGTCGGGTGAAGATCATAAACGGGCTGAGATCGGGTGGAGATCGTAAGTGGGCCGAGGTCGGGTGGAGATTGTAAGTGGGCCGAGGTTATTGAAGATCATAAACGGGCTGACGTTGGGTGGAGATTACGCACGCACACAGACTTACACAAGGTTCCAGTGAGGTCACTCACTGGAACCTGTTGGCTTGTCATGTGGTTGTCCTAGTTCAGACGGGTCCCTAGAGATTATCCGTCGGGAATCAATGCATCCAGTGTCTTAATGATGTGAGCAGCTGCTCTGGAGTGTTGGACAAACTCCGTCCTCTGACCTCCATGAGGCCGGACGGCATTGTGCAGTAATTGATGACATAACGATTTTTCCTCTGCTTGTTTATTCTGTTCCAGTCAGTCTGCAAGTCCTTGTTGTCCGTCAGAAGCGATACAGTCACTTCGCACTTTATTGAGTCTGACAACCTCTAATTTCCTGCTTTTAAATTCAGATAACACTGAAGTTATTGTACTTGGCCCCTCAAATCTTAGAAACATGGTGTCTAACCAGATCCTTACTCTGGATGGCATTACCCTGACCTCTAGTAATACTGTGAGAAATCTTGGAGTCATTTTTGATCAGGATATGTCCTTCAATGCGTATATTAAGCAAATATGTAGGACTGCTTTTTTGCATTTGCGCAATATCTCTAAAATCAGAAAGGTCTTGTCTCAGAGTGATGCTGAAAAACTAATTCCAGCATTTATTTCCTCTAGGCTGGACTATTGTAATTCATTATTATCAGGTTGTCCTAAAAGTTCCCTGAAAAGCCTTCAGTTAATTCAAAATGCTGCAGCTAGAGTACTGACGGGGACTAGAAGGAGAGAGCATATCTCACCCATATTGGCCTCTCTTCATTGGCTTCCTGTTAATTCTAGAATAGAATTTAAAATTCTTCTTCTTACTTATAAGGTTTTGAATAATCAGGTCCCATCTTATCTTAGGGACCTCATAGTACCATATCACTCCAACAGAGCGCTTCGCTCTCAGACTGCAGGCTTACTTGTAGTTCCTAGGGTTTGTAAGAGTAGAATGGGAGGCAGAGCCTTCAGCTTTCAGGCTCCTCTCCTCTGGAACCAGCTCCCAATTCGGATCAGGGAGACAGACACCCTCTCTACATTTAAGATGGAGGTTTCTTCCTGTTAAAAGGGAGTTTTTCCTTCCCACTGTCGCCAAGTGCTTGCTCACAGGGGGTCGTTTTGACCGTTGGGGTTTTTCCAAAATTATTGTATGACCTTGCCTTACAATATAAAGCGCCTTGGGGCAACTGTTTGTTGTGATTTGGCGCTATATAAATAAAATTGATTTGATTTGATCCTGGCAAACCTCATCATGGAAGGATGGACCAGTTCAGGTGCTGGAGACCAGCCAGAGGAAGGAAGTGAGAGAGCAGCGAGAACTGTGGGAGGTTTAAACATACAGGCGCAAACTCACACTGGTGAGAGGAGAACCAGGACAAGAGTGGAGAACCAGGATATGAGAGGGGAACCAGGACAACAATGGAGAACCAAGACAAGAATGGAGAACCAGGACATGAGGGGAGAACCAGGACATGTGTGGAGACCAGGACAAGAGTGGAAAACCAGGACATGAGGGGAGAACCAGGACAAGAATGGAGGACCAGGACATGAGTGAAGAACCAGGACACGTGTGGAGACCACGAAAAGAGTGGAAAATAAGGACACGAGGGGAGAACCAGGACAACAATGAAGAACCAGGACAAGAATGGAGAACCAGGACCTGAGTGGAGAACCAGGACAAGAGTGGAGAACCAGGACAAGAGTGGTGAATCAAGACAAGAGTGGAGAACCAGGACATAAGTGGAGAACCAAGACAAGAGGGGAGAACCAGGACAAGAATGGAGAACCAGGACATGAGGGGAGAACCAGGGCAAGAGTGTAGAATCAAGACAAGAGTGGAGAACCAGGATATGAGTGGAGAACCAGGACAATCAATCAATCAATCAATCAATCAATCAATTTTTTTTATATAGCGCCAAATCACAACAAACAGTTGCCCCAAGGCGCTTTATATTGTAAGGCAAGGCCATACAATAATTATGTAAAACCCCAACGGTCAAAACGACCCCCTGTGAGCAAGCACTTGGCTACAGTGGGAAGGAAAAAACTCCCTTTTAACAGGAAGAAACCTCCAGCAGAACCAGGCTCAGGGAGGGACAGTCTTCTGCTGGGACTGGTTGGGGCTGAGGGAGAGAACCAGGAAAAAGACATGCTGTGGAGGGGAGCAGAGATCGATCACTAATGATTAAATGCAGAGTGGTGCATACAGAGCAAAAAGAGAAAGAAACAGTGCATCATGGGAACCCCCCAGCAGTCTACGTCTATAGCAGCATAACTAAGGGATGGTTCAGGGTCACCTGATCCAGCCCTAACTATAAGCTTTAGCAAAAAGGAAAGTTTTAAGCCTAATCTTAAAAGTAGAGAGGGTGTCTGTCTCCCTGATCTGAATTGGGAGCTGGTTCCACAGGAGAGGAGCCTGAAAGCTGAAGGCTCTGCCTCCCATTCTACTCTTACAAACCCTAGGAACTACAAGTAAGCCTGCAGTCTGAGAGCGAAGCGCTCTATTGGGGTGATATGGTACTACGAGGTCCCTAAGACAAGATGGGACCTGATTATTCAAAACCTTATAAGTAAGAAGAAGAATTTTAAATTCTATTCTAGAATTAACAGGAAGCCAATGAAGAGAGGCCAATATGGGTGAGATATGCTCTCTCCTTCTAGTCCCCGTCAGTACTCTAGCTGCAGCATTTTGAATTAACTGAAGGCTTTTTAGGGAACTTTTAGGACAACCTGATAATAATGAATTACAATAGTCCAGCCTAGAGGAAATAAATGCATGAATTAGTTTTTCAGCATCACTCTGAGACAAGACCTTTCTAATTTTAGAGATATTGCGTAAATGCAAAAAAGCAGTCCTACATATTTGTTTAATATGCGCTTTGAATGACATATCCTGATCAAAAATGACTCCAAGATTTCTCCAAGACTCCAAGACAAGAGGGGAGAACCAGGACAAGAATGGATAACCAAGACAAGAATGGAGAACCAGGACAAGAATGGAGAACCAGGACATGAGGGGAGAACCAGGGCAAGAGTGTAGAATCAAGACAAGAGTGGAGAACCAGGACATGAGTGGAGAACCAGGACATGAGTGGAGTTTCAAGACAAGAGTGGAGAACCAGGACAAGAGTGGAGTTTCACGACAAGAGTGGAGAACCAGGACAAGAGTGAAGAACCAGGACAAGAGTGGATAACCAGGACAATAATGGAGAACCAGGACATGAGGAGAAATCCAGGACATGAGTGAAGAACCAGGACAACAATGGAGAACCAGGACATGAGTGAAGAACCAGGACAACAATCAATCAATCAATCAATCAATTTTATTTATATAGCGCCAAATCACAACAAACAGTTGCCCCAAGGTGCTTTATATTGTAAGGCAAAGCCATACAATAAAATCGTTATCTAGTTAACTAGATCAATCAAACTGCGCAGATTAAACAGCTAACAGATACAGCAAAACACCGCTGTTTCTCCGGAACAGGAAGCGATACAATACCGCAGTGAGAGCCAACCACCAGTAGAGGGTGGTTGGCTCATGAGTAGAGAACCAGGACAAAAGTACACTGGACTGAAGTTTGAGTCCTCACTGAATGCTATGAATGCCAAGATCGATAATGTCACCAAATGGATTGAGGACTTAGCTGTTATCACTGACTCACTAGCCGCCTCTCTGTCTGAAGCGGAGACCCGCATTTCCTGCTTGGAGGACATAGTGGCCCTGCTGAGAGGAAAGGTGGCAGATTTGGCAGAAATAAATGCACAGCTCCAAGACAAGATTATGAATATTGAATACCATTTAAGACATTATAATATCCGGTTATTAAACCTCAAGGAATCCACTGAAGGTGAAGATCCAATCTCATTTTTTGAAAAGTTCATCCCAAAAACTGTTAAAGTTGCCAAACCCGGAATCGCTATAAAATGCATATATCAAGGGCTGGGTCGATCTGTGAACAGCATTCCTCTTCCTGTTATTATCAAGATTCACCACATGCGAGACCCTGACTTGATTTTGTCCATGGCCAGACACCTGGGTAACCTTCAGCATGACGGCCATCCACTCCGCATCGGTCCTGACAGCCCACCTGCGGTTCGACAGGCGTGGAGAGCCTTTAACCCGGTCTGCGCTGTTCTGATCAAAAGGAATATACATTTTCAGATGGTGTTCCCTGCTGTGCTATCTTTCCAGCTAAATGGTGTCCAGAAATCTTTTAAGGATGCTGAAGAAACCAGGGCTTTTCTGCAAAGTCCTTATGTTTCAACCTGTTTTCTTTTTCTCTCCCAGTAATTTGACTGTCCAATTAACGTTGCTCCAGTAATGATGAATGACACTAAACAGTATTTCTCTGTATGCGGATGATGTTCTTCTATATGTGGGGTTGGACCAATCAGTCCCTAATATTCTGGCCATTTTCAGTAGGTTCAGTGATATATCAGGCTATAAGATCAACTGGGATACGCCTGCTTTTCTGCCATTAAATGATGCAATGAGACATATCACTTTACTTGCGGGTATCCCTGTTGTTAAACAGTTCACACATCTTGGGGTTGAGGTCTCTCCTTCTCTGCACTCTATTGTTAAAAACAATAATGAGAGTGTCTTATCCAGGATCGCAGCTGATTTAGAGAGATGGTCGTCTTTCCCAATTCCCTTAGAGTGTGTGTCTCCACTATCAATACGAATGTGTTCCTGCGTATTAATTTCTTGAGCTTTATGATCCCACTCCCCCCTTTGTTTTGTTACTGGGATAGATTACTAAATTTTTTATATGCTTGGCAAAACATCCTTGTTTGAGATTGTCTATGGTTCAGCGCCGTACGTCGGCAGCCAGTTTATCGCTCCTGAACTTTAAAATTTACCACTGGGCTTTCACCCTGTGACCTGGTGGCATGGTGTAATGAGTCAGTGGAAGTGGCGTTCATTGGAGGAATCACTGGCAGTGTTGTGTGGGCCGCCAGAAGAGGAGGTACTGCTGGCCCACCACCAGAGGGCGCCCTGCCTGAAGTGCGGGCTTCAGGCACGAGGGGGCGCTGCCGCCTTACAGGAACAGCCGAGGTGACAGCTGTCACTCATCAACTATGACAGCTGTCACCGATCATATGCACTTCACCCCGGATAAAAGCAGGATGACACCTCCACCACGTCGCCGAGATATCGTACTTCTTTGGAGGTAACTTTCTCTGCCTGCGTATTGTACTAATTGATTTCAAGAGCTACTTTGTTGCAGCTGTCTACCCAGAGGACCGGCGTGGGCCGCGACTGTTTCGTTCTACTTCCCACCAGATAAGTGGTACTCAGACGCTGCACGAGTGTGTGTTAGAGGTGGAGGTGGAATTCCCACCGTTGTTGTTACGGGGTGTACACACACCCACACTTGACTGTCTTTGCTCTTCGCCAGCAGTACCAGATCCGACACGCTGAGACGGTGGCCACCTGGGGAATTCGGGACCTGGCAGCTCCAGTATCCTTCGGGTTCGGTGGCGGTGGAAATCGTGTGGTTCCGGTTCATCTCCAGACGGACGTCTCCTATCGTCGAGCCTGCCCACACGACACCTTTATCCATTGACTTGTATTTATTCTATAATCTGCTGTGTGTGGTTGTGACATTCATCATCATCATCATCATCATCAATTTTTTTATATAGCGCCAAATCACAACAAACAGTTGCCCCAAGGCGCTTTATATTGTAAGGCAAGGCCATACAATAATTATGTAAACCCCAACGGTCAAAACGACCCCCTGTGAGCAAGCACTTGGCTACAGTGGGAAGGAAAAACTCCCTTTTAACAGGAAGAAACCTCCAGCAGAACCAGGCTCAGGGAGGGGCAGTCTTCTGCTGGGACTGGTTGGGGCTGAGGGAGAGAACCAGGAAAAAGACATGCTGTGGAGGGGAGCAGAGATCGATCACTAATGATTAAATGCAGAGTGGTGCATACAGAGCAAAAAGAGAAAGAAACAGTGCATCATGGGAACCCCCCAGCAGTCTACGTCTATAGCAGCATAACTAAGGGATGGTTTAGGGTCACCTGATCCAGCCCTAACTATAAGCTTTAGCAAAAAGGAAAGTTTTAAGCCTAATCTTAAAAGTAGAGAGGGTGTCTGTCTCCCTGATCTGAATTGGGAGCTGATTCCACAGGAGAGGAGCCTGAAAGCTGAAGGCTCTGCCTCCCATTCTACTCTTACAAACCCTAGGAACTACAAGTAAGACTGCAGTCTGAGAGCGAAGCGCTCTATTGGGGTGATATGGTACTATGAGGTCCCTAAGATAAGATGGGACCGATTATTCAAAACCTTATAAGTAAGAAGAAGAATTTTAAATTCTATTCTAGAATTAACAGGAAGCCAATGAAGAGAGGCCAATATGGGTGAGATATGCTCTCTCCTTCTAGTCCCCGTCAGTACTAGGACAACCTGATAATAATGAATTACAATAGTCAAGCCTAGAGGAAATAAATTCATGAATTAGTTTTTCAGCATCACTCTGAGACAAGACCTTTCTGATTTTAGAGATATTGCGTAAAAAAAAGCAGTCCTACATATTGTTTAATATGCGCTTTGAATGACATATCCTGATCAAAAATGACTCCAAGATTTCTCACAGTATTACTAGAGGTCAGGGTAATGCCATCCAGAGTAAGGATCTGGTTAGACACCATGTTTCTAAGATTTGTGGGGCCAAGTACAATAACTTCAGTTTTATCTGAGTTTAAAAAGCAGGAAAATTAGAGGTCATCCATGTCTTTATGTCTGTAAGACAATCCTGCAGTTTAGCTAATTGGTGTGTGTCCTCTGGCTTCATGGATAGATAAAGCTGGGTATCATCTGCGTAACAATGAAAATTTAAGCAATACCGTCTAATAATACTGCCTAAGGGAAGCATGTATAAAGTTGAATAAAATTGGTCCTAGCACAGAACCTTGTGGAACTCCATAATTAACTTTAGTCTGTGAAGAAGATTCCCCATTTACATGAACAAATTGTAATCTATTAGACAAATATGATTCAAACCACCGCAGCGCAGTGCCTTTAATATCTATGGCATGCTCTAATCTCTGTAATAAAATTTTATGGTCAACAGTATCAAAAGCAGCACTAAGGTCTAACAGAACAAGCACAGAGATGAGTCCACTGTCCGAGGCCATAAGAAGATCATTTGTAACCTCACTAATGCTGTTTCTGTACTATGATGAATTCTAAAACCTGACTGAAACTCTTCAAATAGACCATTCCTCTGCAGATGATCAGTTAGCTGTTTAACAACTACCCTTTCAAGAATTTTTGAGAGAAAAGGAAGGTTGGAGATTGGCCTATAATTTAGCTAAGATAGCTGGGTCAAGTGATGCTTTTAAGTAATGGTTAATTACTGCCACCTTAAAAGCCTGTGGTACATAGCCAACTAACAAGACAGATTGATCATATTTAAGATCGAAGCATTAAATAATGGTAGTGCTTCCTTGAGCAGCCTGGTAGGAATGGGGGTCTAATAAACATGTTGATGGTTTGGATGAAGTAACTAATGAAAATAACTCAGACAGAACAATCGGAGAGAAAGAGTCTAACCAAATACCGGCATCACTGAAAGCAGCCAAAGATAACGATACGTCTTTGGGAGGGTTATGAGTAATTTTTCTCTAATAGTTAAAATTTTGTTAGCAAAGAAAGTCATGAAGTCATTACTAGTTAAAGTTAATGGAATACTCAGCTCAATAGAGCTCTGACTCTTTGTCAGCCTGGCTACAGTGCTGAAAAGAAACCTGGGGTTGTTCTTATTTTCTTCAATTAGTGATGAGTAGAAAGATGTCCTAGCTTTACGGAGGGCTTTTTTATAGAGCAACAGACTCTTTTTCCAGGCTAAGTGAAGATCTTCTAAATTAGTGAGACGCCATTTCCTCTCCAACTTACGGGTTATCTGCTTTAAGCTACAGTTTGTGAGTTATACCACGGAGTCAGACACTTCTGATTTAAAGCTCTCTTTTTCAGAGGAGCTACAGCATCCAAAGTTGTCCTTCAATGAGGATGTAAAACTATTGACGAGATACTCTATCTCCCTTACAGAGTTAGGTAGCTACTCTGCACTGTGTTGGTATATGGCATTAGAGAACATAAAGAAGGAATCATATCCTTAAACCTAGTTACAGCGCTTTCTGAAAGACTTCTAGTGTAATCAAACTTATTCCCCACTGCTGGGTAGTCCATCAGAGTAAAGTGTAAATGTTATTAAGAAATGATCAGACAGAAGGGAGTTTTCAGGGAATACTGTTAAGTCTTCAATTTCCATACCATAGTCAGAACAAGATCTAAGATATGATTAAAAGTGGTGGTGGACTCATTTACTTTTTGAGCAAAGCCAATAGAGTCTATAATAGATTAAATGCAGTGTTGAGGCTGTCATTCTCAGCATCTGTGTGGATGTTAAAATCGCCCACTATAATTATCTTATCTGAGCTAAGCACTAAGTCAGACAAAAGGTCTGAAAATTCACAGAGAAACTCACAGTAACGACCAGGTGGACGATAGATAATAACAAATAAAACTGTTTTTGGGACTTCCAATTTGGATGGACAAGACTAAGAGTCAAGCTTTCAATGAATTAAAGCTCTGTCTGGGTTTTTGATTAATTAATAAGCTGGAATGGAAGATTGCTGCTAATCCTCCGCCCCGGCCCGTGCTACGAGCATTCTGACAGTTAGTGTGACTCGGGGGTGTTGACCTCATTTAAACTAACATATTCATCCTGCTGTAACCAGGTTTCTGTTAGGCAGAATAAATCAATATGCTGATCAATTATTATATCAGTTACCAATAGGGACTTAGAAGAGAGAGACCTAATGTTTAATAGACCACATTAACTGTTTAGTCTGTGGTGCAGTTGAAGGTGCTATATTATTTTTCTTTTTGAATTTTTATGCTTAAATAGATTTTTGCTGGTTATTGGTGGTCTGGGAGCAGGCACCGTCTCTACGGGGATGGGGTAATGAGGGGATGGCAGGGGGAGAGAAGCTGCAGAGAGGTGTGTAAGACTACAACTCTGCTTCCTGGTCCCAACCCTGGATAGTCACAGTTTGGAGGATTTAAGAAACTTGGCCAGATTTCTAGAAATGAGAGCTGCTCCATCCAAAGTGGGATGGATGCCGTCTCTCCTAACAAGACCAGGTTTTCCCCAGAAGCTTTGCCAATTATCTATGAAGCCCACCTCATTTTTTGGACACCACTCAGACAGCCAGCAATTCAAAGGAGAACATGCGGCTAAACATGTCACTTCCCCGGTCTGATTGGGGAGGGGCCCAGAGAAAAACTACAGAGTCCGAACATTGTTTTTGCAAAGTTACACACCGATTTAATGTTAATTTTAGTGACCTCCGATTGGCGTAACCGGGTGTCATTACTGCCGACGTGAATTACAGTCTTACCAAATTTACGCTTAGCCTTAGCCAGCAGTTTCAAATTTCCTTCAATGTCGCCTGCTCTGGCCCCCGGAAGACAATTGACTATGGTTGCTGGTGTCGCTAACTTCACATTTCTCAAAACAGAGTCGCCAATAACCAGAGTTTGAACCTCGGCGGGTGTGTCGCCGAGTGGGGAAAAACGGTTAGAAATGTGAACGGGTTGACGGTGTACACGGGGCTTCTGTTTAGGGCTACGCTTCCTCCTCACAGTCACCCAGTCAGCCTGCTTTCCCGACTGCTCGGGATCTGCCAGGGGGGAACTAACAGCGGCTAAGCTACCTTGGTCCGCACCGACTACAGGGGCCTGGCTAGCTGTAGAATTTTCCACGGTGCGGAGCCGAGTCTCCAATTCACCCAGCCTGGCCTCCAAAGCTACGAATAAGCTACACTTATTACAAGTACCATTACTGCTAAAGGAGGCCGAGGAATAACTAAACATTTCACACCCAGAGCAGAAAAGTGCGGGAGAGACAGGAGAAGCCGCCATGCTAAATCGGCTAAGAGCTAGTAGCTATGCTAACCTAGCGGATTCCTAAAAACACGCAAAGTGAATAATGTGTAAATAATTAGAGGTGATTCAGCAGAAGGAGTGCTTTAGTTAAGGCACGTAAGATTACACTGGGAAACAAATCATAATCTAGATAACTAGATCAATCTAACTGCGCAGATTAAACAGCTAACAGATACAGCAAAACACCGCTGTGCTCCGGAACAGGAAGTGATACAATACCGCAGTGAGAGCCAACCACCACCTTATATTGTCCATGTTCAGTGTTTTACAATTCACAAACAGTAAAGTGTTCAAATTTAACTCCCTCTATTGTCCGTTCATTTACGCCCCCTGTTGTGGGTCCGTGTCACTACACTTTCCCAACAGGATATCTCGGCCAGCGTCATGGACTCTGAGGGGCGTCACCCAGCAATTGAACGACCAATGGTAGAGCAGGGTGCACAGGCATCTGCAGGAGGCGTGATTGGTGAGCTGCAGCACATCCTCACCGCCTTTACGGCTAGGTTGTATCAGATGACCAAGCAAAACATCCTCCTGAACCGCAGGGTGGAGGCTCTCTCCTCACAGGTGGTGGCGAGCGCTCAGGGCGCTGCGGCAGCTCCTCCTCCTGCCGACCCTGTGCAGGATATGAATGTTCCAGTGGTCGTTCAACAACCCCTGCCACCATCCCCTGAAGCATACATAAGCCCCCCAGAGCTGTACGGAGGTTGTGTGGAGATGTGCGCGGACTTTCTCATGCAGTGTTCGCTCGTCTTTGCACAACGTCCCGTCATGTACGCGTCTGCTGCTAGTTAAGTAGCTTATGTAATGAATCTGCTTCGAGGAGAGGCACGCGCTTGGGCTACGGCGCTTTGGGAGCAAAATTCACGGCTCCTTCATACGTACACTGGGTTTGTGAGGGAGTTCAAAAGCGTGTTTGATCACCCTAATAGGGGAGAGACCGCTTCAACTGTGCTGCTGTCAATGAGACAGGGACGCCGGAGCGCAGCCGCTTATGCAGTCGACTTCCGCATCGCGGCTGCGAGGTCTGGCTGGAATAATGCTGCACTCCGCGCCGCCTTCGTAAACGGACTGTCGTCGGTCCTGAAGGAGCACCTGGTGGCCAAGGACGAACTGCAGGAATTAGATGGGCTTATCGACCTTCTTATACGGTTAGACAATCGGTTGGAGGAACGCCGTCGGGAATGAGACGAGGGGCGCGGCCGGGCACGCGCCGTCCCTCTTCCTTCCGGGTCTGAAAAAGGTCCGCCCTTCCCACGCTCCATGGCCTCTACGCCCCGTGTGGCTACAGCTCCCCCTGCTGACGAAGCTATGGACACGAGCAGGGCCACATTCAGACCACCGACTAGACAGAGGAGGCTTCCCCGCGGGGCGTGTTTTGTTTGCGGCTCAATTGAGCACCAATTGAGAGACTGCCCCGAACGGTTAAACACCAACGCCCGCCCCTAGAAACTGGGCTTAGGTGGGCCAAGAAATTCACGTGGGACACACACATATTTCCACACGGCTTCCCAGTTACAATCCTTAGCGGGGATTTAACCCTTCAGGCCCCAGCACTGGTAGACACAGGGTCAGAAGGGAATCTGCTAGACAGCAGATGGGCCAGGGAGGTAGGGCTCCCTCTGGTGGCGCTTCCTTCGCCATTGCAGGTGCGAGCACTAGATGGCACCCTACTCCCTTTAATCACACACAGGACACTACCAGTAACTCTGGTGGTGTCAGGGAATCATCGGGAGGAGATAGAGTTTTTTGTGAACCCCTCTACCTCCCGTGTGATTCTGGGGTTCCCATGGATGCTAAAACACAATCCCCAGATTGATTGGCCGTCCGGGGTGGTGGTACAGTGGAGCGAGACCTGCCATCGGGTGTGTTTGGGATCCTCGGTCCCTCCCGGTTCCCAGGCTAAGGAGCAGGTCAAAGTCCCTCCCAATCTGTCGGCGGTGCCGGTTGAGTACCACGATCTTGCTGACGTTTTCAGCAAGGATCGGGCACTCACCCTTCCCCCGCACCGTCCGTACGATTGCGCCATCGATTTGATGCCAGGCGTGGAGTTCCCGTCCAGCAGGCTGTACAACCTCTCACGACCTGAGCGCGAATCGATGGAGACCTACATCCGGGACTCCTTAGCTGCCGGGCTGATCTGGAACTCCACCTCCCCGATGGGAGCAGGTTTCTTTTTTGTGGGCAAGAAAGATGGCGGTCTTCGTCCATGCATTGATTATCGGGGGCTGAACGAGATCACGGTTCGCAACCGATACCCGTTGCCTTTGTTGGATTCGGTGTTCACCCCCCTGCATGGAGCCAAAATATTCACAAAGCTGGACCTTAGGAATGCATATCACCTAGTTCGGGTCCGGAAGGGAGACGAGTGGAAGACAGCATTCAACACCCCGTTAGGTCATTTTGAGTACCTGGTCATGCTGTTCGGCCTCACTAACGCCCCCGCGACGTTCCAAGCTTTGGTAAATGACGTCTTGCGGGACTTCCTGCACCGATTCGTCTTCGTGTATCTGGACGATATACTCATTTTTTCTCCGGACCCTGAGACCCATGTACGGCATGTACGTCAGGTCCTGCAGCGGTTGTTGGAGAACCGGCTGTTTGTGAAGGGCGAGAAGTGTGAGTTTCACCGCACCTCTTTGTCCTTCCTGGGGTTTATCATCTCCTCCAACTCCGTCGCCCCGGATCCGGCCAAGGTCACGGCGGTGAGAGACTGGCCCAAACCTACGAGCCGGAGGAAGCTGCAACAGTTCCTCGGCTTCGCAAATTTTTACAGGAGGTTCATTAAGGGGTATAGTCAGGTAGTTAGCCCCCTGACAGCCCTGACCTCACCAAAAGTTCCCTTCACCTGGTCGGATCGGTGCGATGCCGCGTTCAGGGAGTTGAAACAGCGCTTCTCGACTGCACCCGTCTTGCTGCAGCCCGATCCCAGTCGCCAGTTTGTGGTTGAAGTGGACACCTCTGACTCAGGGATAGGAGCCGTGCTATCCCAGAGCGGAGAAACCGATAAGGTTCTTCACCCGTGTGCCTATTTCTCCCGCAGGTTGACCCCAGCAGAGCGGAACTATGACGTGGGCAATCGAGAACTCCTAGCGGTGAAAGAGGCTCTTGAGGAGTGGAGACACCTGCTGGAGGGAGAGTCAGTGCCTTTCACGGTTTTTACTGACCACCGGAACCTGGAGTATATCAGGACCGCCAGGCGACTGAACCCCAGGCAAGCCCGCTGGTCACTGTTCTTCGGCCGTTTTGACTTCCGGATCACCTACCGCCCCGGGACCAAAAACCAGAGGTCGGATGCCTGGTCCCGGGTGCATGAACATGAAGTCAAGACCGAGCTGTCGGATCCACCGGAACCCATCGTACCGGAGTCCACTATCGTGGCCACCCTTACCTGGGACGTGGAGAAGACCGTCCGGGAGGCCCTGGCACGGAGCCCGGATCCCGGAACAGGGCCGAAGAATAGACTATACGTCCCACCAGAAGCCAGGGCTGCCGTCCTGGACTTCTGTCACGGGTCCAAGCTCTCCTGCCACCCAGGGGTGCGTAGGACCGTGGCAGTGGTCCAACAGCACTTCTGGTGGGCGTCCCTGGAGGCTGACGTCTGGGCTTACATCCAGGCCTGCACCACCTGCGCCAGGGGCAAGGCGGACCACCAAAAGGCACAGGGACTCCTTCAGCCGCTTCCTGTGCCTCATCGCCCCTGGTCCCACATTGGTCTGGATTTCATCACGGGCCTCCCGCCGTCCCGGGGGCACACCACCATCCTCACGATAGTGGACCGGTTCTCCAAGGCGGCCCACTTTGTGGCCCTCCCGAAGCTCCCGTCGGCCCAGGAGACAGCGGATCTCCTGGTCCACCATGTCATACGTCTGCATGGGATACCAACAGACATCGTCTCAGATCGTGGTCCCCAGTTTTCCTCGCAGGTTTGGAGAAGTTTCTGCCGGGAGCTGGGGGCCACCGTGAGCCTCTCGTCTGGGTATCACCCTCAGACCAACGGACAGGCTGAACGGGCTAATCAAGAGCTGGAGCAGGCCCTGCGATGTACTACATCCTGTCGTGGTTCGTCTTTCGTCTTCTCGGGATGTCGTCTTTTAGATAACACAAACTAATTGCAAGTGATATGCTAGAAAAGGACACAACACTTTAGAATAATTCAGCCTTAAGCAAGATAAAATGCACAGAGTTTTTAAGTTTATTTAAGCCTTCGACACAGAGCTTAGACAAACTGAGTCCTCTAGAGAGACTGAATATGTGACAACCGCGCTCATCTATTTATTGGAGACCCGCGGGCATCGCTCCTCCTTCGACTTTTTTATTTATTTAATTCCCAAGACATGGTTTTCTATTGGAAGCGTCCTCTAGTGAACCCTAAGCAGGTGTTAGGCCATTATTTCAATGTGACAAATGCTCCCATTAAAACGTGAAGGATTTACAACTGATTTTTTTAAAAGACCTTCAGCCACAGGTGCAGCTGGCCTGAGGCCCCCCGCACGTGGCCTCAACCACAGGTGCAGCTGGCCCGAGGCCCCTCGCACGTGGCCTGCGGGAAAGTACCTAAGAGGCCTTGGAAAGCCCCTGACAGACTGAATGACTAATAGAGCCCTTTTTTTGGGTTGAACACCTGCTAGTTCAACCAGAGGACATACAGTTCGGATCAGGACACTTGATAGTTCATCATAGTTCAAATAAGGACCTAAAAATTCTTCTACAGTCCCTCCTCTGGGACTCGAAAGAGTCCCATTACATCAACTATACTCTTGGGTTGTTTACTGACAAGACATCCTCATTTGTGCATTGCAATAAAAAAGAAAAACACATCACTCGAATTACTGATAACTCTGGTGCGGATATAAATATAAGTGATACTTCACACAGTAAATATATTTAAGTTTAAGTGCAGGTGATGTTGTGAAAGTGTAGGAACACGGACCCACAACAGGGGGCGCAATGAACGGACAATGGAGAGAGTAAATAACAAGATTTACTACAGAAACCAGCGCGAGTAATACAACAAACACAATTTGGGGTCGAATCCGTTGGTGTCGTGTGGGCAGGCTCGAAGGTAGGAGACGTCTGTCTCAGTCGAACCGGAACCACCCAGATCTCCTCTGCCACCGAACCCTGGAAATACTGGAACCGCCAAGTCCCGAATTCCCAGGTGGCCACTGCCTCCGCTCGTCGGATCCGGTACTGCTGGCAGGAGAGAGCAACAACACACAGGAGTGGATGAACGCACCCCGTAACAGAGAGGGGAGAAGCCGCCTCCACCTCTTGGCAAGAATAGCAGGAAGGTGAGTACTTATCCCAAAATGAGGTGTTTAGTAGTCACCAGTCCTGAAAACAAGGTTTTAGTTGATAATGCAATATGTACCTGCAGAGAATACTACCTTGGTCTTAGGCGCTATCTCGGCACTGAGGTGGAGACGCCGTCCTCCTGATATACCTTGGTGCTGAGTAGAACAGCTGTGTCTGGTGATGGGTGACAGCTGTCACCCAGGCTACTCCCATGATGCGGCAGCGCCCTCTGGTGCCTGGAGCCCGCACTCCAGGCAGGGCGCCCTCTGGTGGTGGTGGGCCAGCAGTACCTCCTCTTCAGCGGCCCACACAACAGGACCCCCCCCTCAACGGGCGCCTCCTGGCGCACGACCGGGCTTGTCCGGGTGGCGTCGGTAGAAGTCGGCCAGGAGGGCCGGGTCCAGGATGAAGCCCTTCCTCACCCAGGAGCGCTCCTCGGGGCCGTACCCCTCCCAGTCCACCAGATACTGAAAACCCCGGCCCATCCGACGGACGTCAAGGAGCCGGCGGACAGTCCAAGCCGGTGCTCCGTCGATGATCCGGGCAGGAGGCGGCGCCGGACCCGGGGTGCAGAGGGGTGAGGTGTGAAGAGGCTTGATCCGGGAAACATGGAAGACTGGATGGATCCGCAGTGAGGCCGGAAGCTGGAGCCTCACTGCGGCGGGGTTGATGACCTTGAGGATCTTATAAGGTCCGATGTACCGGTCTTGCAGTTTGGGCGAATCAACCTGTAGGGAACGTCCTTCGTGGACAACCAGACCTCCTGCCCAGGACGATACTTGGGGGTCCGGGGCTCCGCCGCCGGTCTGCATGTCTCTCTTCGCCCTCGTCCGGGCCTGCAACAAGGCAGAGCGAGGCGCCGCCACACCCGACGGGCACTTCCGTAGGTGGGCCTGGACCGAGGGCACACCGACCTCTCCCTCTACCACCGGAAACAAGGGGGGCTGATACCCCAAGCACACCTCAAACGGGGAGA